>NW_007736700.1:10416-48553 GCF_000696425.1 Galeopterus variegatus
ACATTGGTACAATCCACAGACCTTACTCAGATTTCACCTGTTTTGCATGCTGTCATTTGTATGTATTTCTCTGTGTATGTATAGATAGCTCTATGCAATTTTATCATATTTGTAGATTTATGCATATTATCAAGCTTTAAATCTTATGAATATGGTGATTTATTTTTTAAACTTCCATGTTGCAGGCAGGTGTATTGAATTAGCATTGTAGTGAAGTTTAATCTCACTATTAATCAAAGAAACCTTATTTAAATTTTAAAAATATTCTTTTTGTCTTTAAGTGATAACATTCAGCTTTCGAGTATGGCAAGACTGGCATTCTCCTACACTGCTTTTAGGTGTCAAAATCAGTACTGCCTTTCTGGAAACAAATATTTTTCAAGGGTGTTTAAATGTTTTTGGACCCTCTAATCTAGTAACTCCCCTTCTAGAACTATATCCTAAGAAAATAACCAGATAATTGGATAAATATTATTTTTAAAATGTATGTTCACTTAGTTTTATCTACACTAGAGAAAAGTTGAAAATAGCTTAAATGTCAAAAATAAAATTTAAAATTAGGTGAATAAATGAAGATCCATTGAATCAATGTTATATTATATGATAATTAAAAGTGGTGTTTTTCAGTAATTTATAGCCTAAAAAGAATCCACATACTAAAATGTTAAGTAAAAAAAGCAGCTATAAACTCATAGTTTACATTTGTTTTGTGGGCATATGTATTTTAAAAGCTCTGAATTTTCCCTATTTCTACTGCTAAGTACAACTAAAATCCCTGGACACTATATGTAAAACAAACTTAAGAATACTCAGAAAGGTAGAGAAAAGAAAGTAGAGGGGGTAGAAACCTCCAGACCAAAAAAATGACATGATGGTGGGTACCCTGGGTTTTCTGTCCCCCTTGTATATCACAGACTTGGAGCTAAAGACAGATACTCAATAAACACTAACAAGTGCAGATTTAAAAAAAAAAAAAAAGCCCCAACAAAAGCATGCTCTCTCTAGCCAAAAGACCAGGAAAAGGGCAGCCAAGCAAGGCAGAAAACTTTTAGACAATAACTGTTCTACTCCAATGAAACACCACAGGAAAAACTGCTCCAAATCCTATCCATGCCAACGAAGGCTGATGAGAAGCCTAGACTTCCACCATATAATAAGGCACCCTAACACCCCTGCCAGGGGTCTATGAGAGAAGGCCAAGTAGGGAGCCTGAACCTTCATCCTCACTGGCCAGTAATGAGCCCCCTACACCCACCACTGGTGTGGTGTTGGAGAAGCCTGACTAATGAGTCAGGATTTTCACCACTGTCCAGCAGTAATAAGGCCACCCTCTCCTCACGGTGTCAGTGGAGAGTACATAGGGAGTAACAAGGTATTCCTACCCCTCCCAGCCAGTCAGGTATCAGTAGAGACCCGATGAGGAGCCAGGATTTCCAACCCTGACAAGCAGTAAAAAGGAGCCCCCTTCTTGAGTGTTAATGGGTTCCAAGTGGGAAACCTGAACGTCTACCTCCATCTGGCAGTAACAAGGCCCCTCCTCCCTTTTTCTGCCAGAATAGTGTTTTGGGAAGCAAGCTAATACAGAAGGCTTAAATAAGATCCATAGTCTAATAATATAGTGCACCAAATGTCCAGATATTGATCAAAAATCACCTGTCATACCAATAAACAGTAAGATCTCAAGTTGTATTAAAAAGATGATCAATATGTGTCAACACTGAGATGAAAGGCATGACAGAATTATCTGACAAATGTTTTAAATATCAATCATAAAAATGTTTCAATGAGCAATAACAAACACACTTGAAACAAATGAAAAAAATTGAAAGTCTCTGCAAAGAAAAGACATAAAGAAGACTGAAATGAAAATTTTAGAACTGAAAAATACAAAAGCAAAAACTCAATGAATGAGTTCAACAGCATAATTGAAGGGACAGAGGAAAGACTTAGTGAAATGGAAGATAAAAAAACAGATATTACACAATCTGAACAACCAAAAAGAAACATTTTTTAAGAAATAAACACAGCCTCAGGGACCTATGGGACAAAAAAAAAAATCAAACATTTGTGCCATCAGAATTCTAAAAAGAGAGGAGTAAGAAGGTGGGCTGAAAAAGGACTCAAAGAAATGATAGCTGAAAACTTCCAAAATTTGGCAAAAGACATAAATCTACAAATTCAACAAGCTGGGGGGAAAAAAANATTGGATGGTTGTTTTTCTAGTTCTTTTAGGTGTAGATTAGGTTGTTTAGTTGAAATCTTTTTTTAATGTAAGCATTTATTGCTATAAACCTTCTTAGTACTGCTTTTACAGTATCCCATAGGTTTTGATATGATGTGACTTTATTTTCATTGTTTTCTAGAAAATTTTTGATTCCATGTTTAATTTCTTTTTGGAGCCATAGGTCATTCAGGAGCCTGATGTTTAATTTTCATGTATTTGTATAGAGTCCTGAATTTTGCTTGTTATTAATTTCTAATTTTAATCCAAAGTTATTTGAGATGATTTCAATTTTTTAAAAGTTATTGAGACTTGATTTGTGATCTATCATGTAGTCTATGTCAGGGAAGGTTCCATGCTGATGAGAAGACTGTATGTTCTGTAGTTGTTGGATGAAATTTTCTGTAGATATCTGCCAAGTCCAATTGGTCTAAATTTGTGATCTATCATGTAGTCTATGTCAGGGAAGGTTCCATGCTGATGAGAAGACGTATGTTCTGTAGTTGTTGGATGAAATTTTCTGTAGATATCTGCCAAGTCCAATTGGTCTAAAGTCTCATTTAAATCCTGTGTTTCTCTGTTGACTTGTTGCCTGGATGATCTGTCTAGTGATGAGAAAGGGTGTTCAGGTTCTCTACTATTATCATATTGAGGTCTATCTCTTTCTTCATATCTAATAGTGTTTTTATATATCTGGGTGCTCCAGTGTTGGGTACACACATATTTATGATTGTTATGTCTTCTGCTGGATCTATCTCTTTATAATTATCTAGTGGCGTTTGTTTCTTTTTATGGTTTTATGTTTTATGTGATATAAGAATAGCTACTCCTGCTCATTTTTGGTTTCCATTTCTGTGGTATATCTTTTTCCACCCCTTCACTATTAGTCTGTGTACATCTTTACTGGTGAGATGAGTCACTTGAAGATAGCATATTGTTGGGTCTTACTTTTAGATCCAATCGTCAGTCTGTGTCTTTTGAGTGGGGAGTTTAATCCATTTAAACTTAATCCATTAAATTTAAAGGTTTCTTATTGAGAGGTTTTTGTCTTATTCCTGGCATTTGATGACTTTTTGTTTAGATGTTTTCAGTGTCATTTGTTCCTTTCTTTTCCCTTGATTATTAGTCTTCAATATTTATAAGGGTTTATTGAGGTGGTAAGATTTAGTATCTTTTGTCTTTCTCATTTGCCTTTGTGTTTTACTGGTGGGTTTTGTTCTTACCTGTGAATGCATGATAGTGATCATTGCTTTTCAGATTCCAGATACAGGACTCCCTTGAGAATTTCTTGAAGGACTGGTGATGTGGTGATGAACTCCTATAGTTTTTGTTTGTCTGGAAAATACACTATTTCTTATTTCTGAAGGATAGCCTTGCTGGGTACAGTATTCTTGGCTAGCAGTTTTTTTCTTTCAGAATTTTGAATATGTCATCCCATTTTCTTCTTGCTCTAGGGTTTCAGTTGAGAGGTTGCTGTTAGTCTGATGGGGGTTGCCTTATAAGTGACTTGATGCTTTTCTCTTGCTGCTTTTAGGATTTTCTCTTTGTCTCTGAGGTTTGCCAGTTTGACTATATGTGTCTCAGAGAGGATCTTTTTGGATTGAAACTGTTTGGGGATCTTTGAGCCTCCTGGATCTGAAGGTTTGTGTCTCTCCCTATACCTGGGAAGTTTTCTGCTATTATTTTGTTGAGTAGATTTTCAATGCCTTCATTCTTCTCCTCCCCTTCAGGCACACCCATGATTTGGATGTTTGTGTGCTTAAGGTTTTCTGCTAGCTCTCTTAGAGAGTCTTCATTTTTTAAAATTCTTTTTTCCTTTTTCTTGTCTGCCTGTGTTATTTCATAAAGACCATCTTTGAGTTTGAATATTCTTTCTTCAGCTTGTTCTAATCTGTTGCTTAAGCTGTTGGTTGTGTTTTAATTTTATTTAATGTGGCTTTCAGTCCCAGGAGTTCTGCTACATTCTTTTTTAAGGTGTTAATCTCTTTGTAAATTTCATCCTTCATATCCTGGATATTTTTCCTCAGTTCATTGTGTTGTCTTACAGAGTCCTCTTTTATCTTATTGTGTTTCCTTAAAACAGTTATTCAGAATTCTTTTTCAGTCATTTCAAGCGTTTTCTGTTCTATAGAGTCTACTACTTGAGAGTTACTGAATTCCTTTCGTGGTGTCATATTTTCTGATTTTTTCATATTTCTAGTATCTGTATGTTGATTTTTGGTCATCTGGTAGATCAACTGGTTCTTCTATTACTCTGGCGTGGACTTTGAGGAGAGAGACTTCTTCCTCTTTCTCCAGGCTTGGGTGGTGTCGTATTTTCTGATTTTTTTCATATTTCTAGTATCTGTATGTTGATATTTGGTCATCTGGTAGATCAATTGGTTCTTCTATTACTCTGGCGTGGACTTTGAGGAGAGAGACTTCTTCCTCTTTCTCCAGGCCGTGGTGTCATATTTTCTGATTTTTTCATATTTCTAGTATCTGTATGTTGATTTTTGGTCATCTGGTAGATCAACTGGTTCTTCTATTACTCTGGCGTGGACTTTGAGGAGAGAGACTTCTTCCTCTTTCTCCAGGCTCAAACTTCACATAGTCAAACTTCTGAAAACAAAGAAAAATTCTTAAAAGCTGTGAGAGAGAAATGACATATTATCTATAGGGCCAAACAATTTGAATGGCAGCAGATTTCTCATCAGAAACTATGGAGCCCAGAAGGAAGCGATACAACATTTTTCAAGTACCTAAAGTGTCAACTCAGAATGCTCTACCTGTTACTGGGCACATAAGTCTGGCTGCCTGCCCCTTTTCAAAAACAAACCACTCAAAAGTCAAATGTTGGTGAAAATAGAAATCAGCTTTTATTTAGGAATATCAATGACCTGAGGAGAGATGTTGAGCTAACCCCTCTCTCCGGTAAACCTGGAGAATATCCAGACTAAAGCCATCTCCCATCTCTTCAGTAAACCTGAAGGAGAATGCCCAGGCTAAAGCCATCTCAAAGACACAGGTTTACTGTGGGGTTTTTTAAGAGGGAGCTAAGGGAATGGAATGTGAGAAAATGAAAAGTAGGAGGGAGGGCCATGTGAGCAGCAAGGGCTTCATGCAAGGTCTCAGGTACAAAGTTTTGCAAAGATTGCATCTGATTTCTACCATCTTTGTTGTTATCTCAGGGTCTGGGTAGTATATGCAAGTCTGCAGCTTCAGACTGGCTGGAAAACAACTTTACATTCATGTAAATAATGTCATCTTGCCCCATAACCAAGGTCCAAAATATCAAATAACCATAGGATAAGAGAGAACTGAGAGAAATTCATGCCAAGAAAAAAACAACTGTGTCTTTTTAAAATTTGCCTACAGCCCATGTAGTGTTAGGTCTCAGTGTGGCTTCAATCCTGCTCACTCCAACATATCTAGGAAAAATATCCTTCCAGAAGAAAGAGAAAATCAAGACATTCTCAGATAAAGGAAAACTGAGAGAATTTGTCACCAGCAGACCTACCCTAAGAGAATGACTAAAGAAATTGTCTTAATAAAAAGTAAATGATAAAAGTGAGAATCTTGGATCATCAGAAAAGAAGAAAAAACACAAGAACCAAAAATATGGCAGTCCTGCTCCTCAGGGGCAGCGGCTGGCCAGCATCTCCAGGGTCAGGGTAGGGGGACGGCAACTCAGACTGCCTAGAGCCACAGGACAGGCAGCCAGCGGGATGCTGTCATGAACTAGTGATCTGGTCAGCTCCTGCTGGAATCTCCCTTAGCACCAGCCCACTGACAGGAGTGGTCTCAGTACAGTGGCTGTCTGGGAAGGAGGACACCAATTTTCAGCATGACTGGCTGACCCAGGTCACTGACTTGACCGAGCTACTCAGCGAGATCCTCCAGGACAGGGTGGCTGACAATACCCACCTGGAAGTGAGTGAGGTGACCCTGCCCTGTCCGCACCATCAGATTAGCCCACCTGCCCAGCACTCTGGCTTGACCCCTACATATCCTGAAGAAATGAGGAAGTAAAGAAAGACCTGGAGGGACTGAGGGAGCTTACCATATGGCTAATGGGGAATGAACATTTCAAACAGAGAAGAAGGCAAGAGCCAAGTCCCAGAGAGAAACCATCCTCAGCATGTTTGGAGCTCCAAGCCCAGTAAACTAAGGAGGAGAGGAGAGATGGGGAGCAGGGGATGCAGATCAAGTAGAGCTTTGTAGCTTTTAGACTTCTGGTCAAGATGGCAGAATAGATGGTCCCTAGTGTCACTCTCTCCCACAAATCAACCAATTTTCAACTATAAAAAAGCAATGACAGCCAAGCTGGGGCCGCTAGAGCTCAGGGAAAGAGGAGAGTCCTACGGAGTGCATGATGGCATGAGAAGCCACGATGAGACAAAGAAAATCCCCTCCAACCATTTTGAATCCTGGCTGCTTCCAGGCTGGAGCTGCTGACTGCAGGGAGCAGGAGCTGGCAAAAGCTGAAGTTGTGCCCTTTGGATGAAGTTGCTTGGAGGCAGCAGGGGAGAAGAGGGCCTTGGTGGCCCTCAGGCCAGCAATACCACTAATAGGATTCCTGTGGACCCACATAGGAGCAAGGAGCCACAACAACTGAAAAAATGGAGCCACTCAGAGGCCAGTGAGTCACCACAAGGGACTGGAACATGGCCTGTCCCATGGGAAGCATTTGGAGAATGGGTGGTGGGGGAGATGGGCCCACCAGGGGGACACTGGGGCATAGCAAGGACAGCTGATGGCCCCCCAATCAGCATAGGACCACTCAGAGGAGGCTGGTCAGGAATATAGAATTGCATGTGGTACAGTTTGATGAAAAGACTCAAGCCCAGATCAGAATTTCTACACAACCCAGGTGCACCGGATCTCACTAGACCCAAAAGTACCTATAAAGTCAACCATTAAAACCTAAGCTGCACAAAAAGACATCCCTAGGGAATCAGCAGCAAAGCAGCAATTTAGCTCAACCACAGAGACCAAGTACTGGTCCCCACAGGAAGTTCTCCCATTTTAAAAGTAAGCAAAGGACAACAAATTAGTTCCAGTGCAGAATTTAAGTGGTGGGAACAGCAAATAATCCAACACAGAACTGAAAGAAAAAACAAGTACCCACAGCCAGAGAAAAAGTTTGATATTAACTAGTAAAGGTCTCATTTCACCAAAGAACACCTGTAACACCTAGAAAGACCAGAAGTCCCCTGGGATACCAAGCCAGAAAGCAGGGAGAGCCAGAGACCTCAGCCATGCCCCCTGATACCCAAAACTAGTCCTGAGGGTGTAGGCCGATTGCCTCAGCCACACCCCCCAATATGCACAACCACCTCAGTAACAACCACCAAGCTACCGCAGGGAGTGCACCAGACTCTCCTGAGCTGGGATGGTGGGGGACTGAGGGCTCTGGCAATGCCCCCCTGACATCTGCACCCAGCCCAGCAATGACCAAGCCACTGCTGGAAGCCCCCTGGTCTCCTCTGTGGGAATGAGAGGGATGCCACAGGTCTCAATTCCACCCCTCCTCCTTCCTCCTTCTTCCTTCCCATTTCCATCCTCTTTCCCCTCTCCCCCGCCCTCCCAACTGCTCTGCAACAACATCATAGAATGTAAAAAAAAATAATAATATTAATAAAAAATAAAATTTAATGTAATTTAATTTAATTTTTAGAAAGAACCAAAAATATGGGCAAGTACAATAGGCTTTACTTCTGCTCTTCAGTTTTCTAAATTATGTTTGAGGGTTGAAGCAAGAACAATAATACTGTTTTAGTCCATTTCTGTTGCTTATAACAAAAATATCTGAATCTGGGTAATTTATAAAGGAATGAAATTTATTTTTTCTAGTTTCAGAGACTGGGAAGTCCAAAGTCCAGAGAACACATGTGATGGCCTTCTCTACAGCCACACAGGGTATCATGTGGCAAGAATGGGATGAGCAAGAAAGAACATTCTCAATCACTCTCCTTATAAAGCCATCAGAACCATGCCCATAGCCACCCTTAAACCATCAACCATTACTCCATGAATGGATCAATCATAATCCAATCACCTCTTAAAGGCCCCATTCCTTAATTACCATAAGAGGATTTCCCACCCTCTTAACGCTGTTACAATGGAGATTAAGTTTCCAGCACATGAACTTTTGGAGGAAACATTTAACCCATAGCACCATCTGATGTGGTGTGAAAGAAATAGTTAAGACAATTATATTATAAATGAGAGGTTAAAAAAAACATAAAGGTGGGTAAGATTTCCATGCTTCACTTTAACTAGTAAAAGGACAACTCCAGTAAACTGTGGTAAGTTAGTTAGGTATATATATAGTGTTATACCTACAGCAACCATGAAAAATGTTACACAAAGAAATCTGGGCTGGCTGGGTACCTCAGTTGGTTAGAGCACAGCCTTATAACTTCAAAGTCATGGGTTTGGATCCCTATACCAGCCAGCCACAAAAAGAAATGAAATAAAATAAAATAAAACTTGGACTCTATTTTTAAAAAAGAAAGAAAAGAAATAACCCAAAAACAGTACAGACAAGTCAAAATGGTATCTAAACACACAGGAAGGTCAGACAAAGAAAACAGAGGGGGAAAAGGCAGATGACAAATAGAAAACAAAAAAATAAAATGGCAGATTAAGTCTTAACATCTAATAATGACATTAAATGTTAATGGTCTAAATACAATTAAAAGGCAGAGATTTACAAAGTGGATTAAAAATCATGACGAAACTACATGTTGTCTACAAGAAATTCCCTTTAAGTACAGTTGTCCCTTAGTATCTGTGGGAGATTGGTTCCAGGATCCCTCATGGATACCAAAATTCACAGATGCTCAAGTTCCTTAGGTCAGCCCTCTGTATCTGCACATTCCACATCTGTGAATTCAACTAATCTTAGATTGACATAAACTTTATCTGTAGTTGGTTGAATCTGCAGATATGCAACCCATAGATACAGAGGGCTAACTGTATAGCAATAGATGCAGTTTGAAAGTAAAAAAATGAAAAAAAAAATACCATAAAAACATTAATCAAGAGAAAGCAGGAGTAGCTATATGAATATCAGATAAAAAGACTTCAGAGAAAAGAAAATTACTAGAGACAGAGAGAAACATTATATAATGATAAAGGGGTCAATCCACCAAGAAGACATACCAGTCCTAAAAATACAAAACAAGAAAGCTACAAAATATGCGATGCAAAAACTAATAGAACTGAAAGGAGAAATTTTTAAAATTCACAATTATAGTTGAAGACTTCAACACTCCTCTCTCAATAATTGATAGAACAACTAGACAGAAAATCAGCAAGGATAGAGAACTCAAAAACACCATCAACCAACATGATCTAATCAATATTCATAGAATATTCTATCAATAGCAGAACACACACTGTTTTCAAGGGCTTACCAAACATATACCAAGATAGACCATATTCTGAGCTATAAAACAAACCCAAACATATTTAAAAGAGTTGAAATCAGACAGATTGTATTCACCAATCACAATACAGTCAAACTAGAAATCAAAAAATAACAGGAAAATACTTGGGAGTTAAGCAGCACACTTTTAAATAATCTGTGGTTCAAAGAGAAAGTCTCAAGTGAAATAAAAAAATACAGGTTAAACTGAACAAAAATGAGAATACAACATATCACAATGCGTGAGATACTATGAAAGCTGTGCTGACATTATATTTATAGCAATAAATGCATACATTAGAAACAAGGAAAAATCTCAAATCAATGATATAAGCTCCCACCTCAACAACCTAGAAAAATAAGAGCAAAATAAATCTAAGTAAGCCTGAGGAAGGAAATAATAAAGATAAGATAGAAATCAATCAAATTAAAAACAGAAAAACAGGGCCGGCTCCGTGGCGCACTCAGGAGAGTGCAGCGCTTGGAAGCACAGTGGCGCTTCTGCCACGGGTTCGGATCCTATATAGGTATGGCTGGTGCACTCACTGGCTGAGTGTGGTGCGGGCGACACCAAGCCAAGGGTTGCAATCCCCTTACCGGTCACGAAAAAGACAAAAAAAAAAAAACAGAAAAACAATAGAGAAAATCAATGAAAATATAGGGCTAGTTCTATGAGGAAAAAAATCAACAAAATTACAAACCTCTGGTAAGACTGACAAAAATAAAAAGAGAGAAGATACAAATTGCCAAAATCAGGAATAAAGTGAGGATGTCATGACAGACCATTCAGAATAAAAGGAAAATAAGGGAACAGTACAGTCTACACACATAAATTTGACAACTTATACAAACAGAACAATTTCCTTGAAAAACACAAGCTATAACTCACCTAGCATGAAAATTAACAAATAGAGGGCTGGTGGATTATCTCAGTTGATTAGAAGATGGTGCTGATAACACCAGCATCAAGGGTTCGATCCCCATACCAGCCAGCCACCAAAAATAAAAAATATAAAAAACAGAATAGAACTCAGCAAAATACCATATATACCATAATCAATTGGGATTTATTCCAGGGATGCAAATTTGGTTCAATATTTGAAAGTCAATCAATGTAATCAACTATATTAAGAAGTTAAAGAAGATAAACCACACAATCATATCAATTAACGTAGAAAAAGCATTTGACAAAAATCAACATTTGTTCATAATAAAATGTCATATAAATAGGAATAGAGGAATATTTCCTTAATTTGATGAAGAATATCTATTAAAAAAAATAAACTAAAGATACCATTATACTTAATGGTGCAAGACTATTCAGTCTTTCCTCTTAAGAATAGAATCAAGGGGCTGGCCAGTTGGCTCAGTTGGTTAGAGCACAATCTTAGAACATCAAGGTCAAGGGTTCAGAGCCCCATCCAGGCCAGCTACCAAAAAAAAAAAAAAAAAGAATAGATACAAGGCAAGAATGTCCACTCCACTACTTTTATTCAACATGGTACTCGAAATTCAAGCCAAAACAATAAGGCAAGAAAAGAAATAAAAGTATACAGATCAGATAGCAGATAGGAAGAAATAAAACTGTCCCTATTTGCAGATGATGTGATTATTTACATAGAAAATCCCATGGAATCTACAAAAAAAACTAGAACTATTAAATGAGTTCAGCAAGTTTGCAGGATACAAGATACACATTGAAAAATCAACTGTATTTCAATATACTAGCAGTGGACACCAAAATTAAAAACACAATTTTATTTACAGTCACTAAAAAAATGAAATACTGATGTGTTGATCCAACAAATTATGCACAGGACTTATATGCTACAAACTACGAAATACTGATGAAAGAAATCAAAGATCTAAGTAAATGAAGAGACATTTTATATATTTATTTTACCTGCTGACCACAAAGCCACTTGAGTTTGCCACTCTTTAGATATATATCAGTTCACTTCTGCTGTGTAACAAACTGCCTCAAAACCTAATCGTTTAAAAAATAAAGATTTATTATTATTCACAGTTATGTGGGTGGCTGGACATCTCTGGTCTAGGCCATCCAGGACAGCCTTACCACATACCTGGGGCTTCAGCTGGGACACCAGGAATGGCTAGAATGTAGGAGTGTTTCTCCACATGGTCTCTCATCCTCCAAGAAGCTATCCCAGGTGTGTTCAAGTGGTGGTAGAAGGGTTTCCAACAGCAAGAGAGGCCAAGTCTCAATGCACAGCTCTTTTCAAGCCTCTACTTACATCATGTTTAATAAAGTCTCATTGGCCAATAACAAGTTACATGATCAAGCCCAGGTTTGAAAAGTGAAGTAGGCTTCACCTCTTTTTGAGAGGAGCTGCAAAGGCACATGGCAAAGGGCATGCATACAGAAATACAATAAGTTTATGGCCTTTTTTTTTTCTGCAGTCATCTGCAAACTACTATGGTTTATTTTACCACTGTCCTGTTATTCTGTCCTATAGCATACATCTTTCTGTATAAATCTTTGAACAGCAGTGATTTTTTTTCCTTGTGAAAAATTCCTGGTAGAATAAATGGGGCAAACGATAAATATATCTTGATTTAGGATTCCAAGTTGCATTCCAGAGAGGTTGTACT
Organism: Galeopterus variegatus; assembly: GCF_000696425.1. Taxonomy (NCBI): domain Eukaryota; kingdom Metazoa; phylum Chordata; class Mammalia; order Dermoptera; family Cynocephalidae; genus Galeopterus; species Galeopterus variegatus. The sequence continues at coordinate 22,665 of NW_007736700.1, forward strand.
AATTTACTTAAGATATATAACAATGAACATTATCCAACAACTTTATTAAATCTAGACATTACTAATTTTTAAAATCATTGCCAGTATAATAGACGAAAAATGTTAACTTGGCGCTGTTTTTAATTTTTATTTCTTTAATTTTTTATTAGTGATGAGGCAAATATTGTTCATAGGTTTATTGACATTCGTATTTCCTCTTCGTGAATTGTATGTTTGTGTCCTTTGCCCAATTTTCTACTGTACTATTTGTTTTCTAATTTATTAATTAAAATCCTAGAAAAGAGGTTAATTTTGGTTTGCCATGTGTGTTACAGATATTATTATTAACAGTATGCTTTAAAACTTGCTTGTGGGGCCGGCCCGGTGGCGCACTGCTACAGTGCGCCGCTTGGGAAGCGTGGCAGCGCTCCCGCCGAGGGTTCGGATCCCACATACAGACCGGCCGCTCACTGGCTGAGCAAGGAGCCAGGGCAACACCGAGGGTTGCGATCCCGTTGCCGGTCCCGGTCCGGTACGGTCACGACACTGAGGGTTGCGATCCGTTGCCGGTCATGAAAAAAGACAAAAAGAAAAAAGAAAAAAAAAAAACTTGCTTGTGGCAATTTGAGGAATATAGAAACTTTTAATTTTCATATAGTTAACCCAGATTTTCTTCTCTACCCTCAAGTTGGATATTAACTGTATTTTATTAGTTTTTTTTTTGGTGGCTTAACATTTTCACATTTACCTCTCTAATCTGTTATAAATTTATTTGATTTATAGGGAAAAGTAAAACCTAAATTTTCCCCAAACTATTTAACCAGTTACTTAAGCACAACCTACTAAACAATGCAGCCTTTCTCTAGTGATTTGAAATACTACTTTTATCATATGTGAAATTCTTCTTGCTGTTTTGTCTGCTTCCAGGCTTTTTATTCCACTAGTCTGATATTTTCTAATTATTTTAGCTTTAAAATATGTATTAATACCTAGTTTAAAAAGACAACTTCTAATCCCCTCCACTCATCAGTGCTGTTCTTTATTAACATTTTCATGACTGTTCTTATTTATCCACTTTTCCATATGAAATTTAGAATAGTTTTGTCAAAACCCCCACTAAGATTTCTATCAAATCATTACATCTATAAATTAATCTCCCTATTCCAAAACATGGTGTCTTTTCCATGTTTCTCAAAATTTTGCAATTCTCTTCATATCATATTTTTTATAATGTAAAGTAAATCCTAGGTGTTGGGAAAACAGAATAGTTTGGTCAGGGCCCTTGCCTTGGGTCCAGTTGGGTGTGGTTCAGCATCCTCTGTAAGCAAATTGTGTGTGTGCGTGTGTGTGTGTGTGTGTGTGTGTGTGTGTAGTTAGAGGAGATGCACGCCAATGTATCTTTTTAGTTTTGTTGCTATTCTAGTGTTCTTGAGAGAGAGAGAGAGGTAGAGAGAGAGAGTGTGAGACAGAGAAAGAGAGGTAGAGTGAGAGAGAGAGAGAGAGAGAGAGAGAGGAGTTTTAGTGAAGCAGGCAGGTGGGCGTCTGCCTCGGGTGTCCACCCTGCATAGCCCTGCTTTCCAGCCTATGGCTCCAAGGACCTTTTGGCCAGTTACCTAGCTCATAGACCTGTGTGAAGGGGTCTGGTGACCCAGCCCAGCATGTGAAGAGTTTGTGGCCCAGTCTGTGAACGGCCTTGAGGGGTCCATGGGCTCCAGACCCAGCCTTAGCTGGACAATCAGCCCAGTCAGTGCAGGATTACCAGCAGGTAAGAGAGCCCGACAGCTAGCATGGTCAAGTAGCTAGACAATTGGCATCACAAACAGGATTAAGAGCACTAAAGTTGGTGCTGTGAGGGTTCCAGGCCTTAGCCTAGCCAGACACTAGGTATTTTCTATTTCTGGTTTCTAAAATGAATGAGATATTTTCTGACTGATTATCATAGGCATAAAAATGTTATTGATTTTGCCTATTTGCATTGTAACTTTCAGGTTACTAAACTCTTACTTATAATAATACTTGAGTTGATCAGAGTATGAAATGTTTAAAGGATATTACAGACCAACTTACCAGCAAATGAATATTATGAAGTAGATGAAAGTAAAAAGAAACGAAGAACTCTAAGAATAAAGGTAAAAATATTCCCGCCACTCATCATCACCACATGCTAAAACTATCTAAGAGTTAACCAAATTAATAGCCTAGAAGCAAGCAAACTAATATACATATACAGAAAGCTCAAATGGTTTGCCAGTGAATAACTGGAAATTAGGGGAGGAGAAAAAGCTGGTCTATTAAACGTTTGATTACCAAGTTCAGGGAAAAGGTAGCAGGAACTTATTAAGTATTAGGCAGTATTAGGGAATTTCCCATCAGCTATCTCAGTGGATAACCACACCACACTGAGGTGGGTACTATTATGCAGCTTTTACACGTAAGGAACTAGAAGTTCTAAGAGTTTAAATGATGCAGCCTAAAATTGGCAGATCTGGGGTCTAACCTTGGTCTAATGCCAACATCTGTACACTTCCCACGACACCATTGGCCTTCCAGGTCCTATAAGGAAAGGTATTTAAAAATAAAATAAAATGAGTAAATAAATAAAGTGAAACTCTACCTTCCTAGGATTTAACAGGTGAAAGCACAACTCAGCAGTTTCCCTTAGAGCCAACATTTCATAAACTTGAGACTCCACCATTTAAACAAGTTTGAGTCCACACAGTCGCTTCCCATTCAGGCTCAAGGTTTATAAACTCAAAAATGGAGGAAATTCACTTTAAGTATCAAGACTTTGCCAGGCTACCTATTTTAATATCCCAGCAATCAGTTAAACAGTAAAGCAACATCTTCTTTTCATTTCTTATCTTTTAAAACAAAACATAAGCATTCTCTCTAAACCAGTGTGAGCCCCCTACAACAGGGTTGCCTGGAGGGCTTGTTCAAAATGCAGATTTCTGGACTCCAGCCCGGCTTTGCTTAATCCAGATCCCTGAGGGTAGGGCTAACGAATTCACATTTTGAACAGGTATCCTGGGGATTCTAATTCACCCTGAATTTTGAGAACTACAGCCTTAATCTCAAGAGTCCCTGAAGCCCAAACAGTCCTCTGATTGTTTTCAGAACTCATCGTTTATTCTTCATTCGTGTTTTATCTTTGGTCACCATCGCATGAGCTAAATGAAATGATAAATGCCTAACTTCCCAGCACAATGCCTGGCTCCTAGAAGACACTGAAAGTGATAGATCTTGGACATGGCCAGCGCCATCCTGGACCGGTCACATCACCTTGGATATGACTGACGTCATCATGGATGCCATATTGAGTACAAAATGGCCACCAGTCTTTTACCCTACCTCATGGTTTCTTCAAAGAAAAACCTCTACCTCGTGGTTTCCCAGACAAAGGAGCCTTCCCCTCCCTCCTAGAGGTACCTCCCATCTTGACTGTGTCACCCCTACCCACCACACCTGCACCAACAGTCGACCTGATCCCACACACCAGCACTCCCTCCCCCTCCCCACCTGCGTTTTTCGTGCCCACCAACCCATATAAGCGCATGTCCTCCTCCTACCTGCCTGCCCCGCCATTTTGAGCACAGCCCAGCAGGGTTTTCCTCCTTTAACAAAGCCTGAACGGTACCCAGCATTTTGGCTCGTTTTCTTTCATTTTGGTGCCGAAACCCAGGAAGGGTCTTGGCTGGACCTTCAGCCAATCCCCTCTCTTGGGTGGATTGGCTCCCGGCTGCCCTTCCCAGACTGCTGGACCGGGTGACCCCCGGGACTCTCGTTTTCGCCTTGCCACTTCAGACCGACACATCCACCACCGGCCTCATTTGGGGTGAGTTAGGGGAGTCCTTCCCATCTACTGCTATGGGTTTTCTCGATCCTCTGTCTATGACTGTGGTCTCACTTGAAAGACCAGGCACCTGGCTGAGAAACCCCCTCTCCTGCCCCGGTTACAGGGGACGCCCTCATACCAGTGGCTGCCCTCTGTCCAAGGGGGCAGAGCAACAACAGGGACGCCTCTTGTTGTTCCCGCCCTCTTTCTCCTGGGACTGCTCCTCTTCCCCACCCTCAGCAGGGGATCCTCTCAGACCAGACCCTCCTGATCTACTCCTCTGGGGAGCCTCTTGGCTAATCTATGACCTCTCGGCCTACAAGGAGATATAAAACCCAAACAGCTCCTTTTTTGTTGTAATCAAGTCTGGCCTAGATATAAACTTGATCACAGATCCCAAAGGCCAGAAATGGCACCTTCGATCTGGCCACCCTAACAGATCTTGATAGTTTCTGTCACAGAAGCGGCGAGGCAGGAGAGATTCCCTGTGTTGAGGCTTTCTTCTGTCTTCAGTCTCACCCCTCCTTCTGTCAAACCTGTACTACGTCCCAAATCCTCATTGCCCACACTCAGCCTCCCACATCGGATGCCGACCCTCCCTTCAATCCCTCAGACCACTCTGCACCCCAGCCCCCCCATATGCCTCCAGCCCCTCCCCAGCCACTTCGCCTGCACCAACCCCTCCCCTTTGCCACCCCACACCCGGTCTCAGGATGCCTCCTCTGCCCATCCAGCCTCTCCTGACCCGCCAGCCCCGTCGTATCCCCTTTGCAAGGTTGCAGGTATGGAGGTCATTGTTCGTGTCCATATTCCCTTTTCTTTTTCTGACCTTTCCTAGATGGAAAGGCATCTCAGATCTTTCCAAATGGACCCCAATACTTATGCAAAGGAATTTAAATACTTCTCACAATCCTAGGACCTTACCTGGCATGATATTTTCATGATCCTTACAACTACCCTTTCACCTGAGGTTCAAGAAAAGGTCTGGGTTGTGGCCCAACAACACACAGACAGGTCACATGCACAAAACAATAGATGGCCCACAGGTGTTGAAGCCATCCCCCGTGTTGACCCCAGTTGGAATTATCAGAGTGGACATGAGGACCATGACCTCCGAGATCAAATGGTCACCCATATACATTCTGCGTTACAAAAACTTACCCACAAGTCAGTTAACTATGATAAATTGAGAGAAATTACCCAAAGATCCACTGAGAATTCCAGCGAGTTCCTAACCCATCTCTTGGAGGCACTACAAAAATATACCCGCATAGATCCCGCTTCCCTGGCTGGGACGGCTTGCCTCCATTCCCATTTTTTCACTCAGTCTGCCCCAGACATTCCAAAAAAAACTAAAAAAACTCGAAGATGGCCCCAATTCCAGCCAGAGAGATCTCCTCAATCTGGCTTTCAAAGTTTTTAACAATAGAGAGGAGGAGGAAAAGAAGGAGCGATACAAGAGAGATCAGGACAAATACCAGCTTCTGGCCGATGCCATCCGGGGACCTTCTACCCAAAGGGCTCACATATCACAACCTCGAAATGTGCCACCTGGCAACTGTTTCAAGTGTGGCCAACTAGGCCACTGGGCTCGAGCCTGTCCTAACCCTGGCCCCCTCCTGGGTCTTGCCCACAAGAGGGTCATTGGGGGGTCGACTGCCCTGCTCACCAGAGAGGGAGTGGGCCAATCCCCGCCCCACCGGTAAGACCGTCCTTGCCTGAACTTCTTGGCTTTGCCCAGGAGGAGGACTGATGAGGCCCAGGGTTCGAGGCCCCCATGGAGATCACCACGTGTGAGCCCAGGGTAACTCTCCTCGTAGCAGGTAAGCCAATCTCTTTTATTATCAACACAGGGGCTACCTACTCCACTCTCCCTGAATATTCAGGGCCCACCACTTCATCCTCTATGGCTGTGGTGGGTGTTATAGGATCCAAATACCACCCTCCAGTGACACCACCCCTCTCCTGAACACTTCACCACACCCACTTTTCACATAAATTCCTGGTTATGCCCAAATGCCCTGCCCCTTTATTGGGGCGTGACATTCTCTCGAAGTTCAGGGCAACTTTAATCTTATATGATCGGACACCTTCCTTGCTGTTGTGAACCAAGCCACCCCAGACCTGGACTCTATGGACTCCACCTTTCCCTTTTCCTCTAACCTGGTCAATCTGATTGTATGGGATACATCGCCCTCCATCGCCACTCATCACTCACCCATCCATGTTCTTTTAAAAGACGCTTCTCTTTTTTCCTAACATACCTCAAAACCCCATTGCTCTCAATCATCTCATAGGGTTAAAGCCCATCATACATAAACTCCTTTCCTCCAACCTTTTGCGACCCACTCATTCACCATACAACACATCCATCCTCCCAGTAAAGAAGTCCAATGGCTCATACCACTTGGTTCAGGACCTCCAAGCCATTAATGCAGCCATTTTACCCATAACGCCTGTCATTCCCAATCCCTACACCCTCTTATCCACCATTCCTACTGCGACTCGTTTCTTTTCAGTCCTTGACCTCAGAGAGGCTTTCTTTTCTATTCCCCTTCACCCCTCCTGCCAAGACTTGTTCACCTTCACGTGGACCGATCCCAACACACATCAATCCCTACAACTCACCTGGATGGTCCTGCCCCAAGGGTTTTGGGATAGCCCCCACTTCTTTGGCCAAGTCTTAGCTCAAGACTTATCTAAACTTCCACCCACCTCTAGCACTACACTACAATATGTAGATGACCTTCTCTTACGTAGCCCCTCATACGAGGACTCACAGGCCCACACTATTGCTCTCCCTAATTTCCTGGCCTCCAGGGGATATCGAGTGTCCCCTGGCAAGGCTAAAAGTTCCTCCCCTTCAGTCACCTATTTGGGAGTCCACCTTACTCCTAGCACCAGAGAGATAACAGTAGATCACAAGAGTCTAATTTCTGAACCCCCTACTCACGCCACAAAGGGTGAAATCCTTTCTTTCCTGGGACTTGCAGGGTACCTTTGCCTAAGGATTCCCAATTTTGGCGCGCTAGCAAAGCCACTTTATGAGGCAGCCAAAGGGGATCTCGCCATTCCCTTAGATCCCACAAAGCCCATTCATTCTCCCTTCCAGCGACTAAAGGCTGCTCTCCTCACAGCCCCAGCTCTATCTCTTCCAAATCTGTCTCGTCCTTTTATTCTATATGTCACTGAGACCCAAGGACTGGTGGTTGGGGTTTTGGGACAAGAGGCAGGAGATATTTTCTCCCTGGTTGCATACCTCTCAAAACAACTAGAGACCATAGCCCAAGGACGGGCCCCTTGCTTACGGGCCTTGGCGGCAGCTGCCCTCCTAACACAAGAAAGCTCTCAATTAACCTTTGGACAACAAACAGTTATTTGTTCCCCCCATCATCTTCAAGACCTTGTCAGTCATAAGGCAATGTCAGTTCTCTCACCCTCCCATCTACAACTCATCCACCTTACTTTCACTAAAAATTCTCAGTTTTCCTTTAAACCTTACCCTTCCTTGAACCCAATCACTCCCATTCCAAGGCACTCTCAACCTATAGAACAAAATGTATGCAGGCCCTACATTTATGTATACTGGCAATATAGAAGTGGGCAATCTCACAGTAAAAGATTGCAACCAAACCTTGCTGAGGGACAACACAAACATCACCTGTAGCTCCTGGAAGGGGGTCTACTTTGTTTGTGGGCCATTTTCATACTAATGCCTTCCACAGAACTGTATGGAAACTTGTGCTTTAGCAATTTTAACACCCCAAATTAACATTGTCCCTGGCAACCAAATTTTAGAAATCCCTCTGGTGGCTCATACTCGGGTGAAACGAGCCATTGAGGTTATTCCCCTGCTCCTCAGGCTCAGCATAGCAGCAGGAGTGGAAACAGGAGTGGGGGGCATAGCTACCTCAACAACTTACTATCATAAAGTAACCCAAGAGCTAGCTGATGGAATTGAACAGGTAGCCCAAACTATGATAGGCCTCCAAGACCCATTAGATTCCCTAGCAGAAGTTTTCTTACAGAACAGGCGAGGACTAGACCTGTTAACAGCAGAGAAGGGAGGTCTCTGTCTATTCTTAGGAGAAGAATGCTGCTTTTATACCAATAAATCTGGCATCGCTAGAAATATGGCCCAACAACCCCGTGACCAAATGGCAAAAAGGAGACAGGCTGCCACTGATTCTTGGGAAGGGTGGAGTGAGCTATGAAAACGGACCCCTTGACTGATGCCCCTACTGGGACCCCTTACCATACTGGGACTTCTCCTGCTGTTCGGCCCCTGTTTTTTCTGGTGTTTTTCCAATTTTTTGCAGGACCATATGTAGGCTTTTGCCAACTAAAAGGTAAATGAACTGTTCATGGAACATAAATATCAACCTCTCCCTTTAGAAGATCTCACCCTACGACAAGATGACGGCATTTTTGTGTGGCCAGATTTTTCCTACTCACCCATTCTCAGCAGGAAGTAGCTTCAGAAGAATGAGACCTTCGCCCCTTTTCTTATACTTAAAAGGCAGGAATGATAGATCTTGGACACGGTCACATCACCTTGGATATGAATGATGTCATCATGGACGTGACTGGTGCCATATTGAGTACAAAATGGCCATCAGTCTTTTACCCTACCTCATGGATTCACAGACATCAGTGATAGTTTTTTTAATGGTAGTGGGTAGAGGTAACTTCAAAGCAGGTCATAACACAAAAAGAAGCAAAACTTAAATCACCCTCCTGAGGATGAGAATTTGCTGGACAGGAGACATGATCTTTTCCATCCTTGTGGAGATCTGATGCCTGTCCATTCTGGAAACCACTCAGGCTCTACTAGACTCCAAAACACCCTCAAGCCCTTCCTAAGCAATGCCAGGAGAAGCAAAGGTCCTTTTGCAGAAGCATGTTCTCCCAGGGTGAGGCTTCTGGATAGTCTGAGGTCCACTGCTGCACCTGTCATTTCCAAAACACACCAAAGCCTCAGGCACTGTGGTTTCTGCAAATGCCATGAGGAAAACCAGCAGAGGAGAACGACACCATTTGACAAAAGTAGAAGTTTGGTTGCTAAACGCTCAACAAGTGCAAAGACGGGGAAAGAGCACTACTGACATTTTAGGAACTTTTAAAAAACAAGACCAAGACCAATTTACTCTTCCTGCTTTATTTTCTCACACCCTGGGCAAATCTAATTAGGGTGGTCTTGTCACCTGTTTCATTGAGAAAATTTAGGCCAGCATTTTACATAACCATCTCAGCTTCCTTTTCCCTGTTTTTCTACATTAGCTTCCCTTAAGAAGTGATAAGGCACAATGGTCAGGAGCATGAACTCTGAAACCAAACTACCTGTTCAACTCATTACCTACCAGTGGTATGATCTTGGGCAGGTTACTCAACCTCTCTGTGCCTCACTTTTCTACTCTGTAAAGGGAAGGTCCTTGTGTGGAAGAAAAGTGAACATTTACTAAATATTTTGAAAGCATTCAGAACAGTGCTTGGCACATAGTGGGTATAGACCATGTTTTCTATCATTATTCCAATCTCAGAAAATGAAGAATCCTTCTCTTTCTTGAGGCAAGCTCCCGCACCTGCACTCCCGATGCCATTTCCATCATCTCCAATAAGAGCTGGCTCCATCAGGCTTGTCTTCCTCAATCTGCAAACTCTCCCTCTCTCCCAGCTCCCTCCCCTTTGCCTTTCAATATGTCAGGTGTGGAAGAATTAAAGAAGGGTTCATAGGGGAAGCTAAACTGAAGCTGGCCTTGAAGGTTGAGTAGGAATTTGCTTGTTGGAAAGAGGTGTAACAGGTAGGGGGTGTGGAGATGGGTTTCAAGCAAAGGAAACAGCAGTAGCAAATAGCTTTGATATTGCATGGAGTGTTTGAGTTGTTGCTCAGGGAGCAATGGTGTAGAATACCTGGGACTAGTTCCTAAAGGTGAGTCTCTAAGGCAGGGTTACAACCTCAAATGCCTACAGGGCCATGAAGGTAAAGTGAGTGAGTCAAGTAAGCTGGTTAAGAAAACAGGGAAGGGAGGGGGCTTTAGCCTTGCTTCCCACCTACAAGCAGAGCCTGCAACAGGGGCTTAAATGCAGGCAGTTTGTTTTAGGAAGTGTTCCCAAGTAATGAGAGTGAGGGACTGGGAATTGTAAAAAGGAGGAAAGTCAGCCTAAGGGTGAATGTGGATCCAGTTACTGCTGTGGGAAACTGTGACTCTCTCACTAGGGACTCTGTGTAGAATGCATGTTGGAATTATTCATATGAGACTTAAGAGTAGGGGGTACTTATCAATGACTCTTGATCCTCATTACTCAAGGGCTGCCCCATAGGGTATTAACACTTTCTCACTTCCAGGTCGGGGAGGGCAAGGGCCTCAACCACACACCCCCGCCCCCCCACTGTTCACATCCAGCCCAGCACAACCACCAAGCTGCCACTGGAAGCACCTCGGATCCCCAAGCCAAGATGGGGGAGCCAATGTCCTCAGCCATGCCTCCCGCTCCCCCAACGTCCCCATCCAGCCCAGTGACAAGTGAGCCACTTCTGGAAGCCCCCTGGGCTCCTCTGCCAGAATGAGGGGACTACCATGGGCCTCAACCATGCCCCACCTTCCTCCTCCTCCCACCCTATCCATCTCCCCATCCTCCTCTCCCCCTAACCCAAATGCTCAGCAACATCACCTTAGAATGTAAAGAAATAATTAATTAATTAATTAAAAAAGAAAGGAAAGTAGCCCTGGGGGACATGGAAATGGGTGGGGAGAGTAGCCCCAGAGGAGTTCAATACAGGGGGACTGTCACAAAGTGGAGGAAGGCTCATGCCCCATCCAGAGTGTAGCCACAATTTATTTCATCTGATCTATACAGAAATGTTTGCCAATATGTCCAGAAATCCAAATTTTTATGTTAAATACCTTCACCTTAATCTCTTGGTAACTAGTACCTAATTTTTCTAAAACACTGTGGGCCAGAAAAAACACATCTGCCAGCCAAATTCAGCCCTAGGCTACTGGTTTGTGACCTCTGCTTTAAGAAGGCTTTGATTTAATTCTATGACAAGAGAATTTAGATTTTAGGCAAGGAAAAACCAGTGAGAGTTTTTAAGCACAGGAACATCATGACGAGCGTTTACTTGAAATACTCCTCTTTTTCAAGTTTGCCCAACTTCAAGTGCTTTGAAACATTGGAAGCCCATCAGTCCATGGATTCCAAAGACAGCAACCACCTGCCGTGGGACAATTAGGCAGCACACAAATCTCTGTTGAAACCCAGCACAGGCCAGAGTTTTCCTACCTGGTAGTTACTTTGCAAAGTCCTTGAGCCCTAAGATGAATTGCCTGTTTTCCTCCTCAGATACTAAGTGATAAAATGATGATCACTAGCAGAGAAACATTGAACTACTCATTCTCTTTTCTCGGTCCACTAACAAGGACTGAGTTGGAGGGCATACTGGGGAAATGCATGACAGCATTAGACAACAGTCATTCTGAGAGTGCCCATCTGCAGAACACAATGCATATTTCTTGAGGCCCTTCCTGATAATGCAAACCCATCCACTGGCTGGATACCGTCCTGCCAGCTCTCTGAGATTCCTGCAGAACAAAATTCATCAGTCCTACGGCACAGGTAGAGGACAGGAATAGAGGAAGAACAGTGTCTCCTTCAGCAAATGAAAATCCCCCATCTGCTGACTCAAGGAGCCACTGGCACTAGAGGAAAGGAATCCAAATGCCAAAATAAGGCACATTTCTCATCCCCAGGAAATGCCTTGTCCTTACAGTTTCATCCATCTAAAATAGGAGATACATAACTAAGGTGTCACCACTTGCCTTTTCAAATATCATTCTGCTACAGAAGTGAACTCTTCAATTGTGATAATTTATTTTAATCCTCTAGAGTGTATTTTAAGCTGTATCCTGGGTAAATAAATGTATAACCAGTATAACACATGGAAGAATTTAGCAAATCTGGAAGAGATGAGAAAAACAGTTACATAAGCAGTACTATAATAGATATTAAAAGTAGAGGGCTTAGAAATTCTTCAATAAAACATAAAAACGATATATTTAGAAATACATAGAAAAAGATTTGGAAGGATACACATTATGCTAATAATACTGATTGCCTCTGGGAAGGTAAAAATGGGATTGGGGAAATGGGGAGTTTAAGGAACTTTTTCCCTTTTCAAAAGTGTTGGAATATTGAACAGTGAAAATGAATGTATGTTTACTTATGTGATTAAACATGAATTTAAGTAATGGAAAAAAAGAACTTCTTCGCCCTGAGAAAGTTCCTTCAGGTCACATAAATATACTTTGAAATAGCTGATCCAGTTGTGATTTAGTGCTCTGTTTCACAACTACTTCCCAAAGATGTGGAGTGACTGGACAGAGATCAATAATTAGCCTAGAGACTTCACTGGAAGAACAAAATTTTCCCAGTTTTGATGACAGTGATGTTATAATGTCAGGCAGAAATGCCCAAATCAGTAAATGGACAAAGTCTTGGGTTCTCTTCCTTCAGGAAGCAGTAGCTGGATGCTCTCAAAGCCTGTGCCACATCCAGGTGAGTGGGTGGCAGCTTCCCCTTCGAAAGGTCCAGACTGGCTGCTGAAAGCAGAGAACTGCACCATCTCCCTGAACATAAGAGGAGCCTCACCTTCCTCCATTTGTCTGACTTTCTGGTAATTTCACTCAAAGTTTCAAATTCTTAAGCAGAAAGGAAATTGTCCAACAAATATTAAGTGAGATAATATTAATAAAGTGCTTATTAGAAGATCACCTGATCTGTAGTTAGTGCCTTACAAGTGTTTGTTAAGTAAACTAAACTCTTTGGACAAAGAACTAATTATACTTAAAATAGGACAAAGCATTTGTCCAAGTGCTTTAATAATTCACCGCATTAGAAGTTCCATCCACCTGCCTGCCTACCCTAGCCCCTTATTGGTAAAACTTTCCTTTCCAGGGAGGCATCCTAGTAAAAGCTAGGCGACACACATATTGCGGTCTCAGCTGTTTTGGGTCAAAACGGTAGATCTAAATCTTGGCTACATATTAGAAACAACCAAGGAACTTAAAAAAAAAATCCCTGGAGACCTAGAGTAATCAAATCAGACACTGGGCTATACCCTGGCATAAGTTGTTTTGGCTTTAACTTCTCAGGTGATTCCAATATAGAACTCAAACTTAATATGCCTATGAATCACCTGAGGATCTTGAATAAAGATATGTTTTAATTCTGTAGGTCTTGAGTGGGGCCTGAGATGCTGCGTTTCTAACAAGCTCCAAGGTGATACAGCAAGGATATACTCTGTAGAGTCTCTCATATGAACACACATGGAAATATGTATAAAAACATTCACGGCAGTACTGTTTGTAATAAGGAAATATTGAAAACCACCTAAATGTCCATTGAAGAAACGTGAATTAATCGTAGTATATTCAGAACATGAAACACTATATAGCATTTAAAATAAATTATGGCTACATGTATCATCATAGATAAATCTCATAAACAATGTTGAGTAAAATAGAGAGAGAGGCATTTGCATATTATGCCATTTATATTACTTTTGGAAGCATAAACAATACTATGTATTGTCTGTGGATTCATATAGTATGAATGTAACAATGTACATGGAAGTAATAAATACCAAATCCAAGACTGGGTTTATGTGGGGAGTGAGAAAGGAGATTGGAATTGGGGAGGGGTGCACAGTGGGTCTCAGCTGAATCTATAATGTTTTGTTTCTTTTAAAAATAGAATAAAATATGGCAAAATCTTAAGATTTGATGGTGCCAGGAAGCTCAGTGGTGAGTATATGTGTATTTATTTGGTTATCCTCTATACTTTGCATATGTGAAATAATTTGTAGTTTTTTATGTTCACAGTAATTTATATAGTAATTTATTTTCATAGCAGCATTACTCACAATAGCTAAAAGGTGGAAGCACCCCAAGTGTCCATCAATGGATAAATGAATAAACAAAATGTGGTACAAATACAATGGAATATTATCTAACCTTAAAAAAGAAGGAAATTCTGGGCCGGCCCGGTGGCGCACTGGATAGTGCGCCGCTTGGGAAGCGCGGCGGCGCTCCCGCCCGAGGGTTCGGATCCCACATACAGACCGGTTCCCGCTCACTGGCTGAGCGAGGCGCGGGAGCAACACCGAGGGTTGCAATCCCGTTGCCGGTCCCCGGTCCAGTACGGGGGCAACACTGAGGGTTGCAATCCGTTGCCGGACACGGAAAAAAGACAAAAAAAAAAGAAGGAAATTCTGACACATGCTACAACATGGATAAACCTTGAGGACATTACGCTGAGTGAAATAAGCCAGACACAAAAGGACAAATGCTGTATGATTCCCCTTATACAAGGCTCCTAGAGTAGTCTAATTCAGATACAGAAAATAAAATGGTGTTTGCTCCAGACTAGGGAGAGAAGTATGGGGCGTTATTGTTTAATGGGTACAAAGTTTCAGTTTGGGAAGTTAAAAAATGTTCTAGAGATGGATAGTGGTCATGATTGCACAATCAAATGAATGTACTTAATGCCACTGAACTGTATACTAAAGATGGTTAAAATTGTAAATTGTATGTATGTATATTTTACAACTTAAGTTTTTAATTTAAAAAATCATGATATATGTGTCTATCAATAGAAGGATCAATAAAAGAAATTCTGGAAATCATACAGGGAACACCACACAATCAAAAAGAATGTGATAGATCTGCATGTGCTGGTCTGGAATGCTTGTCAAGGTACACTGGTCACCGAGAAAAGCCAAGGTGATGTACAGTGGGGATGGAACGCCACCATTCATATTGTATAGAATATCTCTGGAAAATACCCTAGGAACTGGTAACTAAGATTTTTTTTTTTTTTTTTTTTTTTTTTTTTTGCTTTGGGCAGGGAGACAAGGGAGCACAGAGTTCAGAGGTTAGCTCACGAATAATCTATTTTTAAAGAATCAATTCATTTTTTAAAAAGATCAGTAATCTAAATTATTCATAGTGAGAGAAAGAGAGATGAAAAGAAATAACTGGAATTCACACTTAATACTTCAATTATAGGGAACATAATTTCAGAGAGGTTAATTGACAGGACAAAAAGCACAGAGGTGACAGAACTGGGACCAATTATTTATTTGGTATGTGCTTTTGCTAAATGTTTGAAATTTTTAATAAAAGATTCATGTCATCCACAAGGTGTGTTTTAACCAAAGGTCCTGCTTCAAATGTAATGTACCAACCCCATTCAAACTGCTAACTGTAAAACTTAAAGGGTCCACCAGGTGGCACTAGATACCTTTGGTCAAAGTCCATAACCTAGTAAGCTATTTCTGGAAAACAGGGTTAAAGAAACGCCTCTGGCATCAGCAAAGATTAAAAATGGAAGCTAATATGAAAGACATCTTGTTCATATCTGGAGGGACGGCTGCCAGCCAAAACAGTTTTGAAGCTCTAATTACATATTTAAAGTCTTATCCAAAATGCCAAGCATAAGTTATAGACTGCCTAAGGTGGAGTACATTTCTTCCAGTGGCAAATTCATTTCTGTTCCTTTGGACATACTTTACTAGCATTTGATCAACTTAAACATATTTCCACAGATTTCCCTTTTCATACACATCCCCCCTCTAACTATGTACATATTCGTTAATAAATAAATATAAATATATATAATATATATTCAAATATATATATCGAAAATTGGGAACTTACAAAAATGAAGACAGTTAACTATTGTGAAATGTGATTATTATTATATACATACACATATACCAGAATAATAAACACACACACAAGCACACACACACCATGAAATGCATTTTTAGAGATTTTTTTTTTTTGGCAAGAACTCATAAATCACATCCCTATTAAATAATATTCAGATTTCACAATAGTTAATTGTCTTCATCTTTCTGTAAGTTCTCAATTTTCAATAGTTAATGAATATCCCACAAATAGAAATAAAACTTGGTGGGGTAAGCCTCAACCCACATGATACTGACTTGGCCTTAAAACTCATCACAGAAAGATCTATTTCTGATCTCTTCACAATCTTATAACAATTTATAATAGATTGGGAAAATTCAGTGCTTATCTTTTACATACAAGCAATTTTAAAGGCTAACACCCAGAGCTTGATCTTGAATAGGTTTCCAGCCAGTGAATAAGCCTCAGAAATGCCTAAAGAAAGAAGAGCTGAAAATCTCTAGTGATTTAAGTCTTTTTTTGATGCCTATTATCATGGCTTTCTTTTAAGCTAAAAATCTCTTGGAGATGATTTAATAAAATGTACTAATGCCTTGAGTATTTTACAACACACAAATTCAATGAGATCTATTCACTTCATTCAGAAACATTTTTTTGTGCTCAGACACAAGAATTTTTCCCACGAAAAGTGTGTGTCTTGCATCCCAATTAAACAAAACAGCATCTTACAGCCTATAATCTACTTTTTTAAATGATTATTTAAATTCAAAAGTACACTGCATACAGTAAACTAGAGTGCTTTAACAGCATCTTACAGCCTATAACCTACTTTTTTAAATGATTATTTAAATTCAAAAGTACACTGCATACAGTAAACTAGAGTGCTTCAAGGGCCACATCTCAATAATATATTGCATATATAAATTGATTATATTGTAAGAGTATTTTATACATGAAACACCCAAAAGATTAATGAGTATATTCTTTTTATATGTGTTTTCTTCCAGAAGCAATTATGGTCCTGCTAAGCCAGCCTTTCTCAAAATTTGAAGAGAAGATAAATATTAAAATATGTCAATAAAATTGTGAGCTCAGACCAGTCCCAGGCTAACTCCAGTGATAGGGGGAAGGAGTTGTGTGGGCAGCTAGGTCAATTCTACTGCAAGCCCAAGAGCTAACAATACTCTGCAGGAGTTCAAGAAGTCCCTGGCAGATTATGTGCAGAATGACAAATGCAGAACCCACAGTCATCGAAAATCAGCATCAAAATAACACCTCAATGCTGAATATTTACCTTCTTCCCTTGATCGCCAACTTATAACCAAACAATATTCAGACAAGACTCAGAAACTGTTTTATTAAATTGGACACAAAATGCTTGTTATAATAACATCAAGCCTTTATCAGAAATTAGTACATAAGTGAGGATACACAGCCAAATTGAGCCATCAACACAAGCAGTGTAAATTTTAAATAACTTTCAGATTTCTATATTCAATATGCTGAAGAAAATAAAACCAAAAGAGCAATTTCAATTTCACAATTCACAGTTGATTGGTTTTAATCCCATGAAACGTTTGTCATTTCTGAAGACCCAGAACACAGATTTCCAAAGCAGTGACTGGCACTCTGCCCCAATAGCATACACAGATCTTAAACTTTAGACATTTAGAGAATATTTTAGGAAACAATCCCAATTTCACACAGTTTTGACTGGCAATTTTTAGCTATATCCTTTACCAAAGATACGGCTCGAGTGAAATAGCAAAAGCAGTTTTAAAAGTTTGCCAAGCCATTAAATGAAGGGTTCTAAAATTTCCCTTGGTTTTCCATGATTTTATTCTCTAATTTAAAATAATAACTGCATTAAAATACAACTTTAACAGTGAAAGCAAAATCAGATTTGCTTCTGGATCTAGAGCATACATCCAAGAGAGGCAACTTATTGTCCTAGCAGATACATGGAATGCTTCAAAGCAGAGTCCGACATACTCTAGTAAGGCATTTCAAAGCAGACACACCATACCCAAACAAAATCATTACGGCCAGCTGAAGATACCACAAAGTAAACACCAATTAACACATAATCAACATGAAATTCTTACTAAATGACACACTGATTTACAAAACCACAGAAAGGTACTCAGGTACCAAAAGAAGGCAAAACAATGACTAGCCACTCTGATAGAGTTTTGTTCCCATACATGCCAGATTTGCAGAGTAGAAATAAAATTCTTTATATGTGCTTTTCCCTGGGATAATATCACTCATCCTGACACATGGAGTTACTTTTCTTTAAAAAATATATCATGTACAGAATACACATATAATCAGTGATACAGAACATTTATTTCACTAGTGAGGGGGTCACTTAAGCACTTACATAGAAAGATTCATGAGTGAATCATGAAGGTCATTTAAACACAAAAAAAATCTGATAAATGCTGCATTATTAGTATTCAACAGTACAGTGAGACTTTTAGCAATTGCATTGAGCTTAATTAAGAACTATGACCATGAGAATCTTTAAGTTCAAAGAATCATGAAATCTCTAAAAATAAAAGTCTAATCAGTAAAAATACGTATTTTCCTTTTAAGGGTGCAAAGGAAATGTTTCAGTTATTTTGGAAAACATGAATCTTATCAAATAAGCATAAGAAAATGAATCAGGAACTTCTAAGTTTCAATTTTGATTTAGTTTTACCCATCGAATCTTCATGACCTGCAGCAAATCACTTAAATTCTTCAGATTTTATCCACAAAAAATGGGCACAAAAATAAAGACATTCAAAAAAATTTCTAAACATTACTAGAGTAACGCTAACAATGGTTACTAAGACTCACAATTTCAACAACTCACTGTACAGTACAATCATTTGTAATTCTGCTAATTATAGCTAGAGGAGGAATGGGCGATTATAATTCTCTGAGAATTCAAATTCTTTTGATAAATTAATAGTTTCAACTTCCTAAACTACTATCTGTCCCCCTAGAACAGCTAATCATACATGAGCTTGACCCTTTACACCCCTCTCCTGGTGGAGCAGCTGAGAGTAGTGAAAGGAGATGGAGCAACAGGGAGAAAAGCAGCGATGGGAATGAGGCGTAGGCTGGCTTCATAAACCCCAATCAGTAATTTAGTTTTTTGAAGAAGCTGCATAGTTCAGCAAAAAAATACATCATTAGAAGAAGGATGAGGAAAACATTCTTATCTTGAAACTTTAAAGTTTATGACAATTAAGCATTTTAAATGACCCACTCAAGAAAACTTCAGTTTGAAAATGAGTTGTCTTCCATCACTCTAAGCACACACAAAAACAGAAACTACAAGACTAAATCCAAAAGAAAAACAAATACATTAATTGGCTCAGGTTATCAACTTCCTACACTGCTTTCAAACAGATACTAATATTTAAACAAGTATTAAACCCTAGTTAATGACACCTACATTGACGTGTTCAGGGTAGTGTATTGTCTGAAATTTACATCAAAACGTAGAAGAATAAAACCCAATGAATTGATGGATAGAGAGAGAGAGAGACAGTTATATGGTAATACAAGCATAATAAAATGTTAATGGTAGAATCTAGTAATAGGTATATTGTAAAGTTTTTCTAACTTGGACATATGTTTGAAGTTTTTCATAATAAAATGTTGAGGAAAATGTTAATATTTCTATAATAAAATTAACTGAGCAGTATGTTTTAAAGATTCTAAGTACTCAGGCAATTTAGAATTTTAATTAATTGAAGTAGGGAAAATTTTGCTTGAAAAGGCCTCAAACCTGATTTGTGAAGATGCCTCTCAATGCGGAGATGAACTAACAAAATTTATAATTATTGCACCAGACAGTCTCTTCATACACTTTATTTGCAAATACATAATTCTGTCCTTTCTACTGGAAAGACAAATTTGAAAAAGACCACTGGAATAATGAATTTCTCTAAACGTCAGTGCAAGCTCTTCCAATCCACTATACTACCATTCACTAAATATAAACACTATACAGATCAAGGTGAAAAATGTTCTATGGCTATTGCCAGCCTGGGACAACTGGATTCATTTTCAATGTGTATAGTTTCTGAGCAATGATCATAACAGTTTTACTTGATATCAAATTAAGACTGCATTAAGGAAAAAAAAAAAAAAAAGATGTAGAATGGAATTCACAGAATTCACACTCACCTTTGCTATTCCAAGCTCCTGTTTCATGAATCTTGATTAATGGCAATAATTTTGTCATCTCTTATCTCTGTGAAATGCTAACACTTGTTAAAGGCACTCATATTCTGGGCTTAACGGAGAGAGGGTCACATGGGACCATAAGCCAGTACTTTTTTTGGTAGCTACCCAGGAAGGGAGTTTACAAATAAATGTTCTTTCCATTCATAATGGGAAGAAAAAGCCAAACAGATAGCAGGATTTTTAATGACAACTCACACAAAGATATTCACAGAGAAAAGAGACTTTGATGCTATGAGTTCTTATGAATGATTTTTACAACTAAAGATATTTTGTTGTTTAGGCTTCTGTCCATCCTTGTATACAGCATATAAAATGATACTAACATTATTCCTGGGGAGCACAGGATACAAATCCTAAAGCACATTACAGAACAGGACTAGACTACACAAAATGAAACCAACTGATCACTGACTCAGAAGCAACAGCCTGCTTAGGGGAAAAACACTGTCAACACAAAATGCATGAATATAAAAAATTCCATCATGCAGAGATGTATCTATTTAGGCATTTCCTGCCTAACAACTTCTGTCACCCTTTGTTTCACCTATGGAACACAGGAGACTACTGCAAGGTAACAAGCCCCAAACACAACCTACTGTCACAGAGATTTGTGATTTTTTGTCAGACGTGCATGTAAGCTCTATAAATGATCATGGAAGTTATTCCTCAACTCCCTGGAGTTTAGAAATTAAGAAGCAAATTGAGTTACTGTAGGCAATATGGTACTAAACTGTCATATAAAATAAACATAGTTCTTTTTTAGTGCAAAGAAATATAGCAAGTAAAAAATAACACTATAAATCTAACTTCATTTTTTAAAAGAAAATGCGCTTATGCATTCATAACATCCATTAAGGGCACTGGGAAACTGGAAACCTGAATACACAAGGCTTGAAAAAATATCAAGCCCTTAAGTCCACTGCTTTTTGTATGTATATAATGAAAGTGTTAAGCGGGGAGAGTGGGGGAAACCTTTCCTTTAATTTTATTTCCAAAGGAAAAACCAAAAGTAGACAAATGCCACCTTTACAAAATGTAAATTCATATCCACAATCTTTTGATGTTATCGGAAATAAGGATTCAATGAAATGTTTTCTATGGTATCACATAAAACTGTTTTATATATGGGAGTATGTGTATACACACACACCTACAAAAAGAGAAAGAAAATGAGATTTTTAAGTAATCATAGAACCAAGTGGCCAGCACTATAATATCAAAATCTACCAAAAAAATATACTTAGCAGCAAAATGAGTAAACTACTGGCCCAGAAGGTAAGCCCAAAATTGCCCTAAACTAATCAACTATACTTTATAGATTACTGAAAAAAGGGTTATGTTATTAAGAGTCACAGGTCTAAATAGAATCTCAACAGATCATTATTTCATTCTTCTGTTTTGGAGAGAAAAAAATTAATAAATAACTCTAGTTTTCAATAAACCACCACTTCACCTTGATGCTGTACTAGATAACTAGAGGTTAATCACAAACCTGACTTTTAAATATGGGTCTACATTATTCAAAATTTGTTTCAAAGTATTACAGAAAAAGAACGATGATTATAATTATAATTTCCTTTTCCCCAACTATTTCCCTATAAAATTCTCAAGGAAAAATAGGAGTTTTAATTAGTTACATAAGCAATCAAATGTGAAGTGAGCGAAGTGCAAAGATACTGCTCAACATAAACTTCCTGGTGAATGTGGCCTTTCAAAAGAAGTGGATGAGCACCAGTCTTATCCATGTAAAGTACAGTACAGTAATAGATACAATGCAGTTAATGAAAGTTCACAGAATACTCCATTAGCTAATCTAGACATACACTAAACCTTATTTTTAAAAAAACAAAAAATAATAATAATAATACTGTTGTAATTATCAGATTACAACAAAGTAATCTATAATATATTTTAAAGTAGTCCAAATTACAAAGAATAAAACTAAAGTTCGTGTATTTTTCTACTAGAAATGGTGAAACTGAAACTTGGTTAGCTTTTCAAAAAATGTCTGTTTATAAACAGCAGGTGGTAGTATTTTTCAGGACAGCCACAAACTGGCAGTACAGGAAGAACGTTAAGTAAAGTGTAAGGATTGGATTATCTAAAAAGTGTGCCAAAACAAAATACCAAGAGATGTGAACTTATGGTTAAGACCATCATATAAGTGTTATGTTACTGTCGATGATGAAGTAACTCTAAATTTAAAAATATAACACATCTTTACGTTTCCTAAGTCGAGGTGAAAAAAAATTCTTTTAATCATATCCATCTTAAACTCATTAGATATTCAAATGTGGGTAACTCTAAATTTAAAAATATAACACATCTTTACGTTTCCTAAGTTGAGGTGAAAAAAAATTCTTTTAATCATATCCATCTTAAACTCATTAGATATTCAAATGTGGGACTTGGAACACCCATAGCACAGCTGGGGTATAAAAATGAGCCTGTCACAGAAGCTGATTCAACTGGGGCGGGGGTGGCGGGAATAAAAGAAGAGGAAAGGAGGTATCAACTAAATGTATGAAATCTACAACTGGAAATGAAATTTAGCTGCTATTAAATACACAAGCACATTGGAAGTGTCTGAATTCAAGAAAACCTGCATTTCAATGATGGAGGAAAACAATCCAAGGAAAAAAGGTCCTGGGAATGACTCTAATGCAGTTTCTAATAGCATATCCCACTGACAATGCATTGAGGTGGTGGTTCCAATGAAGCCTTGGGAAACCGAAATCTCTGCTTACCTATTTTTACTGTGATTTCAAGTAAGAACTTAATACAATTCTTTATCAGTACATAAAACTAAAATTGCAAAGAAGATGACATTTTTAAATAGTCATAGCTGTAAGTGGTCAGGCTACTAGCTGGCGAACTTGGCCAAGATAAAAAGTTGTTTCTGATGGGGTAGGTAGATCACATGCTATAAGTAGCTCAACACAACTGACCTGAAAAAGCATTATGACCTAAGAAGCACGTTCTCCCCCACTCCCAGCCCACCCCCAGTTTTGACATCTCACGGTACCACTGCAGGTTGGTTACAGGTATTAACGTTAAGCAGAAGAACATACTCATATCAAAAGGACCACAAAGCAGGGCAAGTTGACAGAAGGCAAACAACAGGCAGGACAAGCTGCTCTATCTGAATACAACAATCACTATACATATCCCAGATTCTCCATCTCATTCCTATACCGCTGTTCAGACACCTTGCTTTTATGTTGCTTGCTCTCTAAATGCTGCCGGAATTCCACCTCTTCGCCAGCCCCAACATTACACATTGAGCAGTAAAACTGGCCACTTGGAGTAACACACATGGCTAGATCACGTGGAATTCTCTGCCGAGAGCGGGGATTGAAGTAAGGACCTGCTAAAGCAAGAGATAAAAAGAACATTCAAAATATTCACTAAGTGAATGATGGTCTGACCAATTACCACTGTAATGTGTAATTCTATATTCAAATTACAGAGTTCACAGATTCTTAGCTTTAAATGAATGTGAAGTTAATAGGTTTTTAAAATTATAATTTTATACAGGTTCAATCTAAAAAGATAAAACGATTACCCCAACTGTTCTCAGAAAGAGAATACTGTGGAGCCAAACCCAAAATCTAAATAGCTATGTCTCTAAAAGGTGAATACAGTTTTAAAAAATTTCTAAGCATTATGTCAAAAGTCTTATAATTATGCCTTTAATCCAAAAATTCTACTTCTAAGAATTATCCTAAGATTAAGAATTCCTACACAGAGATTTACCAGCAACAACACTTATTTCAGCAGTTTTTATAAAAGTAAATATCTGGGTGGGATGGGGAGATCCAAAAATAGAATTTGAAAAATTATGGTACCGAATGCAGTCACTAAATGGAAAACTATGCAGTCACTAAATATGCTACACAAAATTCTTTTAACTACATGAAATATGATTATAATATGCTATTAAGTAAGCCAAGAGTATCACAAAATACCCCATTTATATTTTAAAGAAGTAATATATGAAGAGATCAGACTGACATATACAGATATGTTGGTGACATCACTGATAACTTTATTTTTTCTTTTTACATAACTAACTTCTTAAGCTAGACCATTACTTCATTAATTTTCTGCTTTTTACTATAGTAATAAATATTTAATGCTTTTCTCAAAATACTGCTTTCACTGCAGTCTACAAATTTTGATATGATATTTTCATTACTATTTGGTACTAAGAATTTTTAATTTCTAGTATGATTTCTTCTTTGGACCATGACTTATTTAGAAGTATTGCAAAATTCCCAAATAAAAATTTCATTTGTTTTTATATTTTTATTATTGACCTCCATTTAATTGTACTCTGGTTAGATAACATAATCTATACTACCTTCATCCTAAAATTTATTTTATCTGATATTAACACAAGAATCCCAGCTTCCTTCATTTCAGCTGAACTTTAGTAAATTTACATTTGTTATAATTACTAACATATGTTTAGACTTTTATTAGTCATATTGCATTGTACTTTCTATATGTTCCTTTAGGCTTCTCTTGCTCTTCAGTTACCTTTGTTTTTTGTTTGATTTACTATTCACATAAATGATCTCTTCTGGTATGTATGTATGTATTGCAGGCTGAGGTAGGGGGAAGGATGAGGGACTACTCAGTCCTACTCTCCCTACTGAAGATAATCAGAAAAAGCAAAAAACATTTCTATAAACTAGTGTTTCTCAACTGAATGTGTAAATCAGAATCACCAAAGAAGCATTTTCTTCTTTTCTTTTGTGTTTTTGGTGGCTGGCCAGTACAGGGATCCGAACCCTTGATCGTGGTGTTATAACACCATGCTTTAACCAACTGAGCTAAGCAGCCAGCCATCAAGGAAGCATTTTCAAAACACACACACGTCTGGGTCTCACTCCAAATTCACTGATTGAAAATCTCTAAGTTACGGTTCAGACATGTGCATTTTATAAAAACTCTTTTCTTTTGTGTTTTTGGTGGCTGGCCAGTACAGGGATCCGAACCCTTGATCTTGGTGTTATAACACCATGCTTTAACCAACTGAGCTAAGCAGCCAGCCATCAAGGAAGCATTTTCAAAACACACACATGTCTGGGTCTCATTCCAAATTCACTGATTGAAAATCTCTAAGTTACGGTTCAGACATGTGCATTTTATAAAAACTCCCTGGGTGATTCTGATTCACTACCCTGTTAAAAACCACTGCTATAATCTTTTTTCTTTCCCCCAAGAAATGGGAATTGAATGTGGAGCAACTTTAAACCAAGTAGCCCATTTTTACAATGCATTTTACATTTCTCACTGCCAAATACCAGAAAAAACATAAAGGGATCATGATGAGAACCTAAGACACAGACTATGGTTTAAAACAAAAACAAATAATATACTAAATAGGAAGTGAATAAATAAGACCTGAAATAAACATCAGCCTGAAAAGTCACTAGACCAATTCATCAAAACAATGACTAACCCCAAATTCTCAGGGCTATCTATAACCATTAAAGGAAATAAAAATGAAGGAGACTATTTGCAGAATGTAGCCAAGGTATGTGGAAATACACAGGATACCTGAATTATTTTGAACTGTATACATATTTCTTCTATTAGGCATCATCTTAAATTCATTCCCGTCTTTCCGGGCCCGTCGTTGACCCACCTCTGAGGATTCCCTGGAGAAAAAATTTTAGAAGAGTAAGATTTCTAAACAAGGATACCTTTCAACTCTTTTTCTTTACAGTCAGTCTCACATAACACTCTGGCCTCAGAGAAAATGGCAATACCTACGAGAATGAGTTACTCTGAGCTTCCGCCAGCCGCAGCCTCTTGGCATGATTCTTCCCTTGATAGTGAGCCTGAGCCACAGCTGGAGAACTAAAGGAGGCATCGCAGAGCTTACAGTAATCATTCTCTGTGGCCAGGATCACTCTGCCTCCTGGTTTAAAGGAGCCCATCTGACATCAAAGACACAAGAAGAAACAGGTTAAAAAAATATGGAGGTTATTCCCTCCTCCTCCTCCTCAAAGGTTCTTCTAAGAGTTGAAAAATAATCAAAGGATATGGCATGACTACAAGGACTCAGCTTTATAAAGAAAGGAAATAATTCATTCAAGAAAAAAAAA
>NW_007736700.1:49105-51072 GCF_000696425.1 Galeopterus variegatus
AAAAAAAAAGGTTGAGAGACACTTATTCATGGTTTCATGGTTTTGCATTATAATCACCTACTATCTAATTAGCGAATGGCTCATTGCTATCTCCACCAAAGAAATCTTATAAGTGAGTTGAAAAACTTATGCATGGAAGATTTAGGGCAGTAAACAATGGACAAAGAAATAAGCAAGTAAGGCCTAAAATCACATAACCAGAAAGAGTAAAGTCTGCTTAGAATTTCTCGATAAGCATTTACTGAATGCTGTTTATTGGGTTTGCTGCCTAGTCCAGAAGGGACATACAGTCATGTATTTTAAAAAGATCCCCTGTCTTCAAGGAGTCTACAAACTAGCTACAGATATAAAATAATCAGGGAAAAATAAGCAGCAGATCCAGACAACTGTATTCAGCTTGGGGAACAACATGTTAAGAAAAACCTAACACAGTGCCTGGAAGATAGCAGGCACTCAATAAATATTGCCAGGTTAACAAGAAAAGACAAACTAGATTTTGGCTAGAGGAGAATAATATATAAAGATTCTGGAGACTACATATATGAGGAATAGTTGAAGAAGAGTGCTGCTTCACCTGGAAGGGAAGATTTTCTGTGGACAGGATAGCTGTCTTCAAAATTCACAAAGGGCTATGTAATGAAGGCATGCTTTGGCTGTTTGCCCAGGAGGGTGGAGCCCACTGAAAACAATTCCCGGCAGGAGGTGGCCATCCAATTCTAGAGCAGCCTTCAGGAACCAAGGATGCGCAAACTACTCTACCTGAAGATCTCTCTGGGTATTTTCCTGTCCTCTGTTTCCATTTTTAACACAACTCATTTCTCCCACAAGTCCATAAGAAGGAGGAACAGCTGGAATTGCTATCTACACTTTAAGTACTAAAAAAGTGTCACTCAGAAAAGTAAAATTATACCATGGTGGTTAGGAGCAAAGGTCTAAGATCAGAAGAAATTCTTGCTCCACCACTTTACAAAATGTGTTAACAGTGGAAAGTTACTTAGCTTACCTGAGCTTCTAAGAAACTTCCAGTGAGGCCTATGCTGCTGACCCATGAATTACACTTTAAGTAATAAGGCTGATACCTTTAAGTTGTTGCAAGCATTAAATGAACTCAGGGCCCAGGACTAGAACAAAGCCTTGGGCACAGAATTTACGAGAGCATTAAAACTCAGTAATCAAGATAGAAAATACTTTAATGAAATATTTTTAAAAATCAAACCTACTGCAAAAAAATTAATGATAAACAAAATATCAAAATCTCAAATAAAGACAAGATCAGTAACAGTGCAATGCCAAGTCATATCACAGCCTGAGGTGAAAGGAAAACCAGCAATACTTATCCTATCTTTAAGTTTTTGATGTTTTGTTCACCACTGATTTTTTACATTAATTTTGAATTTTTTAAATATTGCATTTAATATTTATCTTGAGTTTTTGGCTCCCCCATAAATTCTGTGTCCACGTCAAGGGCATCCCGCACCTCACCCTAGTCTCAGCTTTGAATGAAACAACACATGAAGAGTACTTAGCACAGTTCCTGGCATAGTAAATATGTAATTATAGTTACTATTATTTATGACCACTGTATTGTTCTATGAACAAATAATACTTCAAAGATAGATTAAGAAAAAGAATCCATATTTCATAGGCTATTAAAATGCAGGAATATCTTGCCTATGTCACCTGCTTTATCTTCCAAACAGCGAAAAGAACTTGGCTTTCAAGTGTGTCTCATAATAGCAAAGTCCAGAAAGCATTTATATAGGCTCTATGCATAGAGGTAAGTAAAGGACAGTCTCAAGAAACTAATCCTACAACTGGAAGACAAAAGAAAAGATAAATGGGATTAACTGCAATAAAGAAATAAATGTTTTAAAAGCTATCTTTTCATTCAGGGGTTAGCCCAGATATTCAGGGCCATTTAACCCAGAATTTTGAGAAATGCATACAGAAAGACTTATATAACAATA
>NW_007736700.1:51879-53944 GCF_000696425.1 Galeopterus variegatus
GAGGAGGACAGCTATTTGCTGCATAGTAATTTCGGAGTTTCTTACCATGATTTTTACCCTAGAAGTAAAAATAAAATGAGAAATCACCATAAGGAAAATTTGTCAAATCAATTTCATCAATGTATTCACTTAAAAAAAAAAAAATGAGGGGCCGAGCCCATGGCGCACTCGGGAGAGTGCGGCACTGGGAGCCCAGCAGCGCTCCTGCCGCAGGTTCAGATCCTTTATAGGGATGGCCGGTGCACTCACTGGCTGAGCGCCGTGCGGCCGATCTCGGAAAAAGACAAAAAAAAAGAAAAATGAGGAATACTGACTACATTTTATTCCTTCATAAATACACACACTGAGGTAAACAGACCAGTAGCTACATTTGATTGCTAGATCTTGAAGTAGAAGAGTACTCACTGGTTCTAATAGAATGATTAAATTTATCAGGGAAATATAAGAGAACAAAGCTAAAAGAAATTAATTTCCTATATGTTTCTGAAAAAGTTTCACATTTTCCAGTGACCTATGTCCTCCTCCAACTTGTTGCCATTCATATGCCACTGCTTAAATATGAATTTCATGAGACTCTGATCTAATCTACTGTATAAGTCAGTAATAAAATGGATAATTCAATTATTTTTACAAAAATAGCACTTACAGACTGTCTTTTTATTACAAAGGATGTTCATGTGCAGTAGCTCATTGGCTGCTCACAAAAATCCTGTAAAAGGAATTTGTTAAAATTGTCCTTATATAACAATCAAGGAACTACAATCCTGGGAGTGCAGGGAACTTGCCCCCAGGACCTCTTCAGAAGGGCTAAGTAGTGGAGCCAAAGAATGAGGCAGGACTTCCAAATCCAAAGAATGGTTCTTTTTCAGCACAGTAGCTTCAGGGTGCACTGTGAACCTCTATGAAAACGGATTTGCCTTTCTTGCCATGTTTATTTTAAGTTATTATTCACATAATTACATTCTTTGAACTGACGCAAACTGGTAGCAAGGGTCAATGGTCCAAAAGCATTCTTTTTTTTTTTTTTTGTGACCGGTAAGGGGATCGCAACCCTTGGCTTGGTGTCACCCACACCGCGCTCAGCCAGTGAGTGCACCGGCCATCCCTATATAGGATCCGAACCTGCGGCCTTGATGCTCCCAGCGCTGCACTCTCCCGAGTGAGCCACGGTTTCAGCCCCCAAATGCATTCTAAATGAGGGTAAAACAACATATTCTTTAAACTGTATTGTAAAATTCTAACCTGCAGGCATTCATTCACTACCTACTACATACTAAGCCCTAGAAATAAACTAAGCAGTAGCACACAGTGTAGAGGAGGAGACAGATACAAAAGCAGTTAAAATAATGAACTAAGTTCCATCTTCTACCCACTCAAATGCTTTAAAGGTGCTCTTACTAAGGTCACAGTGACCTCCAGAGAGTCAAATCCAGCGTTCACATCTGTGCCTTATCTTCCTTGAACTCTAGGCAGCATCACACAGTTGACCCTCCCTCCTTCTTGAAACACTTCTCCTCCTGTCATCTGTGACCCCCTCTTACTTCCCTGCCTCTGCTCCCCTATCAGAGCTCTGACCTCCACATGCCCGAGGCCTCACCCATGGCCCTCTTCTCTCTCCATCTACACTCCAACTTTAGGCTATTTGCCCAGTCCCATAGCTTTAAAATACAAGTGATTTGTTGACTACCAAAATTGTCTATCTCCAGCCCTGACCTTCAGAACCATACATCCAACTTAATATAACTTTTGATTCTTTTCCCCCAGAACTTTCACACCATCACCGCTGCCACCCCTAGTCATCCACATGTCAGTAAATGGCACCACCATCCACTCAATTATTCAAGAAAAGCCAACTGGTCTTTTCCTTGATTCCATACCTCTCTAAACCTAACATACAATCCATCAGCAAATCTTGTCAGCCCAACTTCAGAATATATCTCACTTTTCACCATGGGTACTACAAATACCACCATAATCCAAGCTAACAACATTTTTCACTTACGATAGGGAACAACTCATATCGGATCTCTGCTCTCCATCTTGTTCCCTATAATTCTCATTATAA
>NW_007736700.1:53954-58854 GCF_000696425.1 Galeopterus variegatus
TTTTTTTTTACTGAAAATACCTTATGCATCTCTTTTTGTAATCATATATTTTAATTTCTCTTTGGTATATATCTGGAAGTGAAATTTCTAGATGACAGAGTATATGCCTGTTTAATTTTATATGCAGATGATCTGATCATTTACTAATAAATGCAGTTTTGGGAAAGTTCTGCTTTCCCAAAATGTATGCTTTGTTTTTCTACCTGTGAAATTGTTGCCAACCCAAAGACCATAAAGACTTTCTTCTAAATATTGCTGTAGGAATTTTACAGTTTTAGTTTTTGTCTTTAAATCTATTGTCCAACTCAAATAAATTTTAGTATATGGTGTGAAAAAATTGTTGATGCTTTTGTTGTTCTTTTAAAATTGTTTTTAAATGTACTTTTGGTTTTCCCGTGTTATCTTTTATTGAAAATAATATTCTTTGCCCATAAACTTACGTTGTCATCATTGCAAAGAAGTAATTGGCCATGTAAATGATAATCTATTTCTGAACTCTACTCATACTGTTGATCTTTAAGGGTATCCATTTGACAATATCACTTTCTTGATTATTATAGCTTTAGGGTGATTCTAAAAACAAGGGAGTATAAGTACTACAACTTTTTTCTCTTTTACAAATTTTGGCTATTCTATGTTGATATCTATATAATTACTAAAATAAACTTAATTTCTGCAAATTGTCTCTTGGAATTTTGACTGGGTTTCCTTTGAATAAATATAAATAACTATCAATAAATTTGAGTATACTTCTCGGAAGTATATTCTTGGAAAGGTTTTAGATTTTAAGGTAAAAAAATAAAAAATAAAAAACAATCCTCTCGGCTTCCAGGAAAAATACCAAGTTACTTATTAAATAGAAAAGCAGTTTGGCATCACACTTCTCAGCAAAATAATGTAAGGCAACACTGAAGCAATGCTATTAGAAGACTCAGGAAAAGACAGTATAAGCCCAGAATTTTGTATCTGAAATTCTTTACTTCAAATCTCCAGGTAATGTAAAAACAATTTTAAACATTCAAGAACTCAGGGAAATTGTTTTCTGAGGTTCTGAGGTATTGCTTAAGGCAAACTTTTTTTTTTTTTGAAAAGGGCAGATAATACATATTCTAGTCAATGTATATCATGTGACCTCTGTCACAACTACTAAATTCTCCTAAAATGTGAAAGCAGCCATAAAAAATTGGTCAGTGAATTGTCATGGTCATGTTTCAACAAAACTACTTACTAGAACAGGAGGCCTACAAAATTTTGATATGGAGTTTGCTGATTCTAATCTAGAGCACGTATTCCCAGAGCGTTGTCCCCAGATGAGCATAATCAGTGACACCTAGCAACTTAATAGAAATAAAAAGCTTCACAGCCTCCACAAGACCTGCTGAATCATAAACTTTAGGGGAAGTGTTCAGCGATCTCTACATCCCAAAATCCTACAGGTGACTCTAATGTATGCTAAAGTTTGAGAACCACTAATCTTGAACATGATTTTGATTCAAACAAGGGTCAACTGAACGTATATATCAGCAAAGTGATAGCTGGTGAGCACTGAATATATTTAGTGTAGATATATACTAAAGTAAAAAATAGAAATGAAGACAGATTCAGCAGTGATACCAGACACAGGTCAGATGCCACTGTGGAGGGGCAGGCGAATCACATACCCTGCACCCTTCAGTAACAGAAGGATGAAGCCATCTTCCAGTAGACCAGAAACCTCTGATATGAGACAGAGGCCTGCAGTCACTGGGGATGAGGCTGGAAGTCTGCCTGTGCTCTGGACACTGCACAAAGTAGAAGGAAGAAAGTGTTTGCCATTCGAAAAGAACAGGAATGCTAAGAATATCCCAACCTGAGACTGTGACAGTCTACCATTATGGGTGAAGGGATGTAGGATGAAACATCTTTTACAGGACAGGTATTCAAGGCATGTCTGATATCCGCAGGTAGGGAGATCCTTGAGCACGCTATACCTTATATTCAACACATGACAGTGAGGTCAATCACCAGAGGAACATGAAACCTTTAGTATACTATGATAAATGAAAACAAACAAACAAAAATCTCAGACCCAGCATAACTACAGACTAGATTGACTCAATTCTCCCATTAACAGGATGACAGAAAAAGGGGCATACTCACTTTTGACGGTAAATGTCTACCTTAATCCCTACTGTTCTTTTACAGACAATGTCTGACATTAAATCATACAAATCATTAAAAAGATAAGAAACTATCTTAAAGGATATAGTGGAAAAGTGGACATGTTTGTACAGTTAAAAAAATTCTGCAGAAAGACAGCAATAATATAAAAGAGATAGACATGTATATATAAGGGCTCAACATAGTATACCAATTTATATATTCATCAAAAGTGATTGAGTTTTACTTATCTCACATTTAGGGCAACACTTGATATTGTCATGGAATATGTATATTTTTTCATATAAAATCATAATTTCTTATCATTTGTCTTCTAGGAAGAAAATTCATCCTTTTTTGAAAACATGAGTCATACCTGGGTGATAGAATTATTTCATCCTTGGGAAAATACAGTCTAGTAAGTATCAATCAAAACTGTTGTATAGTTGATGTCTCTTTGCCCATAAACTTACGTTGTCATCATTGCAAAGAAGTAATTGGCCATGTAAATGATAATCTATTTTTTTTTTTTTTGTCTTTTTGTCTTTTTCCGTGTCCGGCAACAGATCAAAACCCTCAGTGTTGCCCCCGTACCGGACCGGGGACCGGCAACGGGACTGCAACCCTCGGTGTTGCTCCCGTGCCTTGCTCAGCCAGTGAGCGGGAACCGGTCTGTATGTGGGATCCGAACCCTCGGGCGGGAGTGCCACCGCACTTCCCAAGCGGCGCACTATCCAGTGCGCCACCGGGCCGGCCCGATAATCTATTTCTGAACTCTACTCATACTGTTGATCTTTAAGGGTATTCATTTGACAATATCACTTTCTTGATTATTATAGCTTTAGGGTGATTCTAAAAACAAGGGAGTATAAGTACTACAACTTTTTTCTCTTTTACAAATTTTGGCTATTCTATGTTGATATCTATATAATTACTAAAATAAACTTAATTTCTGCAAATTGTCTCTTGGAATTTTGACTGGGTTTCCTTTGAATAAATATAAATAACTATCAATAAATTTGAGTATACTTCTCGGAAGTATATTCTTGGAAAGGTTTTAGATTTTAAGGTAAAAAAATAAAAAATAAAAAACAATCCTCTCGGCTTCCAGGAAAAATACCAAGTTACTTATTAAATAGAAAAGCAGTTTGGCATCACACTTCTCAGCAAAATAATGTAAGGCAACACTGAAGCAATGCTATTAGAAGACTCAGGAAAAGACAGTATAAGCCCAGAATTTTGTATCTGAAATTCTTTACTTCAAATCTCCAGGTAATAAAAAAACAATTTTAAACATTCAAGAACTTAGAAAATTCAGTACTTGTAAATTCTTCTTAAGGAATCCATTAGAGCTTCATCCAGACCAAGAAATGACTGGGAAAACTTCAGCAAAAGGGCTGATGGTATCTTCATGTATATAACTGTAGAAGAAAGACTAAGTTGAAGGTGGAAATGAGAGTGAAAGATTCGTGTTCAAATGTCACAAATTATGACACAGTGGAAATAATGCAACAAAAATGCGAAGAAAAAAAGAAAGTGGAAAGTAGAATAAGCTCATTGATTCTGCAATAGGCAAAAGTTGGGATGCAATTAACAACTGACAAACCAAATACTAAAACATTAAATCACAAAAAAAGGGAGTAAAGTCATTTTAAAAGGTGTAAATATTAAGGGAATAAGAGTGGACTACAAGGGACAGTAAGATGTGACACTCCTCTAAGTATATACCTTTTTATAGTTCTAATTTTTAGAATTATATTAATACCCTGCACACTTAGAAAAAGAATCAAAATCAATAAGGATGGGGGAGGATCCAAAATATATTCAAACAGAAACAAACAAACCTAATTATATTGGAAAAAAAAAATGAATACCATAACCACACTATAGGAGGAGGAGAGAAAAATACTACTCACATATTCACATAGTCTCAAAGTATCTTCTCACATAATACCTATTAAACACACACAAAAACATAGTACCTTTACAAGGAGAACACTGGCAGGCCCCATCTTTGTAACCTAAGAACTTTGGAAAACAATATTTTGACTATACATTGTAACGCTACAGAAAAAATACACAGCACACCAATATTATCCTCCAGTTAGTAAGTCTGTTTTTCACCGGAGTATGGATTATCAATTCCCAAACTACTTTATGTGCATTGAGGGTGTGTGAGCACACATGTGTCTGTGTGTGCACATTCGTGTGTGTTTTTTCTGAATAACAAAAGTCCAGGCTCCTCACTATCAAAGAAAGAAGTTAAACATAATATTAGATGGAAGGCTACAATGAACACTGTTGTGTTGTCCTGAAATTGGAGTTATCAGTCTGAACTCAGTTTTTATTATCTGTGCACTTACATAGATACAGATGTGTGTGTACATACATATATTTACCAGCTCTGTCCACTGATAGGTTCTAGAAACAGTGACCTCCAAGGATCAAAAGGAACACCTTAGATCAAAAGAAAATGGTTTCTAACTACCATTCTCCAATAAAAGAAATTAGACTCCTTGAAAAATGGCTGGCATGAAGAAAGTATAAGAAGATCCTCAAATATTTTGTATTGCCAGAAAAGTAAAGAAGTATGCAAAAAAAAACATGGAGACATGTCAAAAGTACACAAGCACCAGCATAAAAGAATTCACAATGGTCAAATCCAGGACACGTTAAACATCAAAATAAATGATAGTAATAGATCATATCCCTAGAATAAAATAAGAATCCATAAATCCATGATATTAATAAATAACTGAAT
>NW_007736700.1:60341-61292 GCF_000696425.1 Galeopterus variegatus
GACACATACAAAACAACTCTTCAAATATTGCAAGAAAAAAAAAGGACCTATCCATATTAAAGAAGACATGAAAACTACATGCAAAATTTCATCCTGGACTGGATATTGGAACAAGAGAAAAGTCACTAGTAGACAATTGGTGAAGTGTAAATAATTTGGGGATTAGATAATATTACTGTATCAGTGTGAATTTCCTGATTTTGATAATTGTACTGTAGTGTTTGGGTAATCTGGATGAGGTGCATACAGAAATGCTTTGTACTATTTTTGGAACTGTTTTGTAAATCTAAAATAATTCAAACTATAAAGTTAATACAATAAAACAAACTATCCAAAGCCACAAGTATGTGTCATAACTGGGGACAACAATCTGGTTCTACTACATACTAGTACCCCTCAATTTTATTAAGGACCATCTCAGGTAGCAGGAACTGTTCTAAATGGCTTATCCATACTAACTTGCAGGTATTATTATAAGGAGGCTAGTTTCTAGTACCATCATCATCATTACCTTCATGAGGCTGAGAGAGGTTAGAAAATATTTCCAACATCATACATCTAGTAAGTAGTATGACTACAAGTGGAATGCTAGTGTGACCCAAGTCCATGATTTCATGTNAAACAAACAAACAATGATTATGTTTTTATTTTCTCCCCTCTTACTCTCCAAAAGAATCTATCTCAGTAAAACTAATTTATTGAATTTAATAATGCAAAATCCAAATAGAGGCAGAGAAAACAATAGCTATGACAGGATAAAAGAAGGCAAATTTAGCAAGAGGGATCAAATAAATGTACATATAAAGAGGTTAGAAAGGTAATAAAACATTTTCTTCTGGCTAAGGAGTGAAAATAGTTTTTAGGGTTTAATTCTGGTATATCATCGGAACATTTTGGGTTTAGGAGGAATACATATATTATGAAAGTAGGTCTAATGATACTTAGAAAAAA
>NW_007736701.1:0-2436 GCF_000696425.1 Galeopterus variegatus
CATCATCATATCCATTTTTGTATAATCTTAATCCCCATACAAGGCCACTCTGGAGGTTTTTAAGTGTTTTTGCTGTTATCTTGTCTTGGCGGAGGGTTATTATTAAAGTCATGCATTTTTTTTTTTTGCTGAACCCGAAGCACAATCTGGAGGGTTTGTCATATTTTTTTTTTAACTGTAATATAGTCCCAAGAGGATGATGGCTTCCAATCGGCATCGCCAGTAGTTTCACACCCCCAAGATGCACAGTAAAACGAGGAGGTGGTGCCACATTGTCTCCAAGTGTGGGAACTGTGCCCCAGACAGACATAAAAGTCTTTTGATTGTAAATTTTGTTTTGCTAATTTAGTTTTGCAATTCATGTCTGTGGTGTCATCATAAGAGACTGGTTTACCTGTTAAGTCAGTATCAAATAATTCTCCTATAATGTCACATAAATCAGGCTCAAACATTGGAAACCATCTTCCCTCGGGAGGATAGTTGTTACCTTGAAAACAACCTTTCCAGTGGTAGTTTGGATTACTTGCCAAGTCTGTATTACCGGTGTATGTGGTGGTAGTCCGTTGCTCCCAGCATTACCTTGACATCTACTGGGGTGTAGTATCAGGCAGACAAATAATGGAATCTTCATGACGTTTCTCTTTAAGAGATACCGCAAGGCCTTAAAGGCCGGGTCATCATGCTTTCCAACACTGTTTCCCATATTGCAAAGTAAGCAAAGGAGAGGAACCTTCACCCCCACGGGCTGCCGCTACTGGAGACAGTACTGATGAGACCTTCAGAGTCCACCGGGGAGTTGCCCCGGCTGGGATTCGTCAGTTGTCTCACTTTCGTTTTCCCATTTGCTGAAGGTCCAGGAAAGTGAAAGAGGGCAAAGCAAGAAGGGTTAAGGCAAAGGTCAGGGAGAGCCGACAGAACCCAAGATACTCACCCAAACAAATTCGACTACTCCCAGGCGATGTTCTTCTGAGGAGAACTCCACACCGTGGCTCCGTGGCCTTTTTGTCGCCCTTCTTTTTTGGCTGCACAGCAGACCAGTTGTCCTAACCCTCGAGTCCCTGTTCGGGAGCCAGCTGTGGGGGCTCAGGGGCGGTGAGCCCTGAACCTCCCAGTAGCCCCTTTTATCCCCCCACCACAGGAGGAGCAAGAGAAGGAACCAGTAGGATTACACCTCCCACCCTAGTGGCCAGGAGAGCCCGGGAGGAAGGTGAGGATGCCACCCGCCCATTCAGCCCCACAGAGAGACACTCAGACACGTCAGGGGTTCCATCAAGCAGTTCCGTTTATTTTCATACAAGCACCTGCTTTTATAAGCATATGGCAAGGGGATTTTCTAACTCCGCAGAAATATCTTTCATCCAATAATTTTAAACTATGTCTTTCCTTGGTCACTCCCTGGTGGCTTCCATCAGGGGCCATCTTTATCTCTCCTGTCCAGGCAAATGTTTTCAACAGATTACATATGTGTATGTGGGTGGGGTCCTGGCTAGTTCTGTGCCCTGGGAGAAGGTGTGTGGCCTCAATGTCCCAACAATAAATGTGTCTCACAAAATTTAGGAAAGTAGTAGCAGAAGAACAAAAAATACAACACATAAAGAGAAAGTATTAATATAAATCTGTATTAGTCAGGGTTCTCCAGAGAAACAGAATCAATAGGGATATGTTATAATTATATGAGAGGGATTTATTAGGGGAATTAGCTCACGTGGCTATGAAGAAAAGTCCCATGATAGGCTGTCTATAAACTGGATGCTGGTAGCGTGGCTCAGTCCAAGTTCAAAGGCCTCAGAACCAGGGAAGCTGATGTTGTCCTTGGTGTAAGTTCTGGAACCCAAAAGCTGAAAAATCTCAAGCTCTGATGTCCATGGACAGCAGAGAAGAGTGTATCCCAGCTCCAGTGGATTGAGAGAGAGCTTCATCTCTTTCCTCTGTCTTTTGTTCTCTCCAGACCCCCAGTGGATTGGTTTGTTCCCACCCACACTGAGGGTGAGTCTTTCATAGCCAGGCCACTCAGATTCTCATATTAATCTCTGCTGGAAACACCCTCATGGACACACCTGAAAAGATTGCTTTACCAGGTTTCTCAGCATTCCTTCATCTAACCAAGTTGACATCTAGAATTAACCTTCACACAATACTAACAAAACAGTGAACCCAACACAACTATAGCAGCAATTAACTGTTAATCAACTAAACACCACAACTAAAAGACAGAGATTGTCAGTATAGATTAAAAAGGCAAGATTTAACTATTGGTAATCTTCAAGTGATACACTTGAAATATTAGAAAAACAGGATGAAAATAAATGCCTGTAAAATGAGATACCAAGCAAGCAGTGAATAAAGGAAGGCTAAAGTTGCTGTATTAATATAAAAAAAAAAAAATAGTACAAGTGCAGGCTAGAGTTAGTGTTGTGTACAATAGCTAAAAAAAAA
>NW_007736701.1:6990-10674 GCF_000696425.1 Galeopterus variegatus
GTCAGGCAGAGAAAAAGAAATTCCACATGTTCTCACTCATTGGTGGGAGCTAAAAAAACAACAAATTAATTCACCCACATACACACACAAAAAAACCCCGGGGGGCGGGGGGGGGAAGAAGATATAACAACTATACTTCTATGAAGTTGTTACAACAAGCAAACGGAAAGGACATTCTTGGGGGGGAGGCGAGAGAGGGAGGAGGGAGGGAGGGGTCGGTGATGGGCCATAATAATCATATACAGTGTATATTGACAAAATAAAAATTTAACGAAAAAAAAAATTAAAGATAAAAGTGAGAATTTATCTGGATGAAATATGAATCATAAGTGTATGTAAAACTAGTAACAGACCTTCAAAATATGTAAAGAAAAATTATTAGAGTTAAAAGGATATAGATTCATTTTCAATCACCTTTGTAGATGTCAACATCCCTATTTTAGCAATTGATAGACAATTTAAACAGTTGACATAGATTATACTAATCACATCAACAAAGGAATAATATTATGAACCAGCCTGACCTAATTCATATTGATAGAACACAATATCTAGCAAGTATAGAAAAAACTGTTATCTTTTAAAGGCACATGATATGTTCACAAAGATGGATAAAATTCTGGGTCATTAAAAGTCTGATTTGTTTCAATATTCTTTAAAATACTGAGGCCACAAAGTATGTTTTCTGACAAAAAGTGAAATTAAATTGAAGTTAGCAACAATTATTACTTGGAAATTCAATATATTTGGAGATTAATCAACAGTGAAGAAATCTAACAGAAATTGGAAAACACTTTAAGATAAATAATAACAAAAGTACAAACTGTCAAATTTAGTGGAATAAAGAACTGTTTTGAGGGAAATTTAATGTATTCATGCTTATATTAGTTAGAAGAAAAGCTTAAATACTTAATCTACATTTTCACTGTAGAAAACAAAAAAATAAGAGTAAAGCAAGTTCAAAGCAAGTATAGAAATTTAGGATAAAGGCAGAGCAATGAAATTGAAAACAGGCATACAATAAATATAATTAACAAATGCAAATGAAAGTTTTGTGAAAATATCCACAAAATTTGTAAACTTTTTTTTGATTTAGGAAGAAATAAAGATAACACAAATTATGAATATCACAAATGAAAAAGGAAATTGTCCTAAGATCTTATAGATAATAAAAGCATTATATGGAGATACTATGCATGGATTTGTGCTTATAAATTTGACAACCTAGATGAAATGAATATTCTTTAAAAGTAAAATAGACCAACACCAATAAAAGATGAATTATATACTCTCATGTTCCTATTTCTATTGAAGAACTTGCATTTTATTTTAATCAAAATTCTTTCCACAAAGAAAATTACAGGCAAAGATATTTTATTGGTGTATTTTATCAGATATTTAAATGTAACAAAATGAAATGTTGCAAAAACTATTTTAAAGAACTCAGGAGTAAAGAACACTACACAACTAATTTTATAATGCCAGGATAATCTTAATACCAAAACCAAACAATATAATAATAATACATAAAATAATAATAATACATAATATTGTAGACAATGTCCCTGTTGCAAAGTCAAACTTCTGTTGGCTCTGAGCACCCATGAATATTCATATTGCTTATGTCAAAAATGCAAAGCCATGAACATTCTTCAACCAGATATTTTTCACTGTTGATTGCATAGAGTAACCTGGAGAGATGAGGTGACATATTCCCAAGATCAGACAGCAGACTAGCTTTCATTTTCTATAAAACAATGGACACTCCAAGCTCCATGTATCTCTAATGAAATCCAACCCGCTGTATGTACCAGTATTGGTGCTGAGCACTAAACATCACCCCTTGGGAAGTGGAGAAGAGATGGAAAACTGATATCAATGAAAGTAAAATCCTGGCTACTGCTTTGATCATGTAAAATAAGGTACATTGTGTCTGACCTAGGAGTCTTTTGTCTTCTGACAGCCATGAAATTATGATGGGCTAAGTTGTTAGCTTGTAAGTAGTGCAAAATTTCTGAGCCAGCACAGGTTTTGACAATCCTTCAATAACATACAACAATAAATCTAGTCCAGCAAAATGCAAAACGTAGGGAAGTGTTATTTATTTCAGAAATGCAAAGTTGATTTAACATATAAAAATCATTCAGTATAATTCGTATTATTGATGGAATAAAGAAGAAATTTATTAGGATTATTTAAACAGATAGAGAAAGACAGTTTACAAAATTAAATACCCATTTGTGATTAAAATTTGCATCAACTTGGGCTTAAAAAGAAACCTGCTTAGACTGATAGAGGACCAATTAAGCATGATACTTAACAGTAAACTATCAAATGTTTTTACCCTAAGGTTGAAAAGAAAGCAAGGATGCAATATTGCAGTGAATATCTTAGAAAAGAAAAAAAAATGAAAAAAGTATAAAGATGGGAAAGAAAAAAAAAAAAAGTATTACATCTCTATTCACATAAGGCATAAGTTTCTGTCTGGAAACCGTAAATACGATATAAAAATCTCCTAGTAAGTAAAAAGTCAAATGAATCAAGTTTATCATAAAAAAATGTTTTTATACAAAACTAACAAGCAACTAGAAAATAAAAGGTAAAAAAATATTTTTCAATAGCAATGCTAAACATAAAAAAATTGGAACAAAGAATTGGAAAGTTGTACCATGTTTATACATCAATAAAGTTTAAAATTTTTCAGATTTTTATTCTCTCCAAATTGACCTGTAGATTCAGTGCCATCCCATAATAATCCTAGAAAGTTTTGGGGGTAAAAAATGATCATTTGAATCTACCATTTATAGGAATTTCAAAAAATAAGAATTGCTAGAAGAATTATTAAGGACACTATTCAAAAAAACATTCAGTGAAGTACTGAGGATATAAATCCAATTGGAGATTGTGAAGTAAGAATCAAAGGTAACTAAATGAAGACATTAGTTATCTGGAACTCCTATCAGAATTTTGCTATGAAGGGGTTCATGGTATCAAAAAGATTTTCTTTATTTGTGCTTTGGAATTTTGTTGGTTTGATTTTGTTTGGTTTGGTTTGGGTTTTACTTGTTTTAATAAAGTGTCAAAGAGCATACTTACATGGTCATGAAAATGATCTAACACAGTGGAGATAGTTGAAGTTACAAGTGAATAGAAGGGAATTTCGTAGACCCTACATACTGATTTAAGTGACAGATGATGGGATTTAGAGTACAAATTAATATCTTCTCTTCGAAAGGAACAAGTAGACTTCTTCCATTATAAGTACAGGAAAAGACATTGTTATCGTAATTAGATTCACTTGATTATAGAAAGAATGGTGTCTTTGTTTAATTTCTCCTTTGGTTTCAACAATGTCAAGACTTTTATTATGACATGATTTTTCTAAAATCAGCACAGACTTTTGACTTAGTTTTCCAGGAATGACCCCAAAGTCTCCTATCTATTTTTTTAAAAAAAGGACTTAAAGTACAGATTGTAAATCATCTTGCAAAAAAGTATTTTAGCAATTTTTGATCAGGTTCCAAATATACAGGGGTTTGGACTTCATAAACTAAACCTTGGAGCATATATCCTGCTCCAGTTGTCCACGTTTTGGGAAGTTTAAAGATTAAAATCTTGAAAATACATTTATAATTATCTACCTGGTATATTATATTCATCACATATCTCAGTTCATTTTTCAAA
>NW_007736701.1:11296-12180 GCF_000696425.1 Galeopterus variegatus
ATATCTCAGTTCATTCTTGAATATGCTTTCTACTATACTTCCTTCCCCAGCACAATGTATTAACAGGTTAAACATATATATTCAATAAAGCATTTATTATATTGCATTATATTATTATATATTATTATAGTATTATATTCACCAAAATGTATTCTTAGCCAGTCTAAATTTACTCCCAATGAAATTTGAGATTATGCTTAGGTAGGATATTTACAAAGTAGGAAATTGTCATTTGTCAGTGATTCAAACTGTTTTTATCCATGAGATAACTATCATAGCCTGAAATTCTACTTTACAAATCTGTATGTTTTACAAAAAGGAAATGAACTACTACCATGATGAATAAGGGTGTTAAATTCACATGGAGAGCTATACAATCCAAATAATATCTTATTCATGATATTAGGATATCTTTCATGTAGAACATAGTAAACTAAAATGTATTCAAGCATGAAGTGCTTTCGTTAAGGTGGTAATGAATGTTTCTCATTTACCACTTCTGGGAACAAATTCCATAGCAGAGGACGCTTGAACTGAAAGTCGCTCAGTTCAGTAAGTGATATACTGATAAGATTCAGTTAAATTGAAAGCAGTGAGATTAATCCTAAAATAGATGTCAAGCTTAAATATAGTAAAAGACTCCCATGTGACAAAAAAATTATGTCAAAAGTAGAAGATAAGGAGTAACTTTTCTTTAAAGAACAAGGTAATAGCTAGCTGCCACTAAATAAATACATAAGTGAATGAATGAATAGATGATAGATAGAGAGATAGATAGATAGATAGATAGATAGATAGATAGATAGATAAAAGACAAGTTAAAAGAATCAATTTAAGTTCACACACTGAGTAAGTTAAGTAACTAGAAATGAATGCCAAACCTG
>NW_007736701.1:13030-22943 GCF_000696425.1 Galeopterus variegatus
AAACAAGCATATACTCACATAATAAAAAATTAAGGGAAGTGCAGCATAAATGGATTTTTTTTTCATTTATTTTGACAACTGTAGTTTAAATTAGTTATGGCAAGCTTTATGGTATGCTAATGAATACTCACCAGTATCCTGTGAAATAGAGTTTAGAGGTTAATAAATCTTGTCTGAGAGTACATGGAGATGTTAGGGCTTTGTGATAAATTGGTAAAAGAAAAATTGAAAAAAAAATTAAACCTTGCTATATAGGTTGGCTTCCAAAAATAGAATTTATTTTAAAGTGTAATTTGTCCCTCTGGCAAGCTTGATTTCGTTAACATTTCTGTGTCCCAGAAAAGTCTAATAAGTCTTCTGAACTGCTATTTTATTTTCTTTGCAATATTCCTCTGACAACTTTTCATGATAGAGATACATGATGTTATCTTTAAAGTTAATAGCAGGCTTACAAATCAAAGTTAAAGAATTGAGATTGTTACTTTAAAATTCATTTTTAATTGAAACATTGATTACACATATTTATGGGGTATAGTTATATTTAAATACATTTTGTGAAAAGAAATATTTAAAAATGAATTTTCACTTAAAATCATGTGGTTTCTGCATTATTATAAGCCATTAGTACGGGTCATACTAATACTTACTTATTGGTTTGGCAAGAAAATTAGAGATGTTAAAATTGACATTTCTTGTTTGTAAACACATATAAACGTTAAAATACACAAAGTGCAAAGCTTTGAGAGTCACACTATTGTGAAAATTCAATAATATAATAGACAATCTAAACAATTACTGAGTTAGAGGTGGAAGATCTATAAATTATTAATTATTTATTTATTTTTTCTTATTTATGAATGTTAGAGGATTGATTTTGGCATTTATCTGATTGTTACCACTGAGGATTACAGGATTTATTAACATTTAATGCACAGAATTTTAACTATAAACACAGGCAAAATTTATTTTATTTGGCATTCAAATACTCCTTTCCCCAAACCATTTTTCTTTTTACTCAACTCATAGACATGTATAAACACACTCACTCTAAAACACAAAAGAAAATTTAAACAAGCAAAATATTTTAAGAATACAAAATAAATAGACTTTTTTCAGTATTTTTTCTCTGAAATTCCAATCACATATAAATTTCTCAAGCATTAGTTTTTGACTATGTGGCCTATACATAAATCGTAATTAGAATATCTGTTGTACTAAGGAATAAAATACATTGGGCAACTGTATTATTCTGCTTGTGCTGCCATAACTAAGTACCACGGATTGGGTGGCTTAAACGACAGAAATTTATTTGTCATGGTTTTGGAGGCTAGAAGGCCTAGATCAAGGTGTTGGCAGGTTTGTTTTTTTCTGTGACATCTCTTCCTGTCTTTCAGATGGTCATCTGTTGGCTGTGTCCTAACATGGTCTTTCCTCCATATGAACTCATTTATGGTGTCTCTTCATATGTCTAAATTTCTTCTTATATGGGCACTAGTCCTATTAGATTAAAGCCAGGAATGCATTTTTTCTCCTTTTATTTAAGA
The DNA here is from genome assembly GCF_000696425.1 of Galeopterus variegatus. Classification (NCBI taxonomy): domain Eukaryota; kingdom Metazoa; phylum Chordata; class Mammalia; order Dermoptera; family Cynocephalidae; genus Galeopterus; species Galeopterus variegatus. The sequence continues at coordinate 14,575 of NW_007736701.1, forward strand.
GTTGTAGTGTATACCCAAGCACAATGAGGGCATCTGCTCATTTATCTCCTTTGGTAATGACAACATTGACTCATTTACCTTCTTATATTTCTTCTACCTGTCTCCTTAAGCATGGGCTTATCGTAAAAATGTAGTGATCTAGGCCTACATTAGATACTAGAGATAAAAACATTAGCAAATTAGAGGAATCTACAACTTCTGGGAGCTTAAATTCTATGATATATATAGTGTGATATGTATCATGTGATTACACAAATGAAACATATTACTGAAACAGTGACAGATGTTTATCAGAAAACGTATGACCTAGTCAAGGAAATGGAATAATTTTTTTAAGAGAAGTGACATTAAAATTGTAATGTGAAGGATAAATATGAAGAAAAGCCATTTCCAAAATGTGTGAAATAGAAGGGCAGGGAAACTGAATAAAAGAAAAAGCTAAAGTTAATTACATTTAGTCATTTTATTCAGATGATATTAATGGAATTACATACACATATTCTCTACTTTCTCAGTGAATTAAAGTTTACAATATTATAATATATTATCTTGTACCCATTTAGAGCCGAGTAGATATGTTGGGTATCATGTTGAAGCTCAAAGAAGAGCTATATATGCAATCTGAGCAAATTAAAAAACTTTATTGCAGGGCAACCACTAAAATAATTTTCTTAAGAAAAGAAGTATAACTGATATTCTAAGAAAAGAGAGAAAATGGAATTATATAGTATGCTCAGTTAAAGCCACAAAGAGCAGAAAAACATTGATGGAAAGAAATAAGAACAAAGAGTAAAGACAAGAAAAAGAAAACACTAATAAATATAGTAGATACTAATGCAACTATATTAATTATCACTTTGAACATCAGAAGTCTAAAATCACCAAAAAGAGAGACATTGTCAAAGTGGACCAAAAAAACAAGCCCAACTATATGTTGTCTATAAGAAATCCACTTTAAATATAAAAACATAAATTTTAAAAAGGTGGATAAAGAGAATACACTGTGTTAATGCTGATCAAAAGAAAGCAGGGGTAGCTATACTAAATTCAGGCATAGCAAACTTCAAAGCAATGAAAGTTACCAGAAATATAGAAGGATATTACACAATGATAAAGGGGTTAATTCTCAAAAATAAATAAATAAAGACAATAATAATGAAAAATAAATAAATAGCAATCTTTAACATATATGCACCTAAAAAATAAAGAGTGCCAAACTATGTAAGTTATAAACTAAAAGAACTGCAAAGAGAAGTAGATGAATCCAGAATTAAAGTTGGAAATTTCAACATTTCCCTAGTAGAAATGAACAGATCTGACAGGGAGAAAATCAGTAAAGACATAGCTGAACTCGAGAACACAATCAATCAACTGGATATGAATGACATTTATAAACTACTTAATCCAACAACAGAATACATACCCTTCTCAAGCTCACATAAGGCATTCACCAAGATAGGTATAAAACAAACCTTAAATAACTTTAAAAAATAGAACTTATGCAATATTTGCTCTGAGACCATAATGAAATTAAACTAGAAATCAAATACAGAAAGACAACTAAAAAATCTCAACATACTTGGAGATTAAAAAACACACTTCTAGGGCCAGCCCGGTGGTGCACTGGAGAGTGCGCCAAGCGGTGCTCCCGCCGAGGGTTCGGATCCCATGTGGAGACTGGTTCCCACTCACTGGCTGAGCGCGGTGCGGGTGCAACACAGGGTTGCGATCCCGTTACGGGTCAGTAAAAAACAAACAAACAAACAAACAAACAAAAAACACTTCTAAATAGTACATGGGTAAAACAACAAATCTCAAAAGAAATTTTGAAATACTTCTTAATCTATGTAAGTGAAAACACAACTTATCAATATCTGTGGAATACAGCCAAAGCAGTCCTTAGAGGAAAATGTATAGCATCGAATGCATATATTAGAAATGAAGAAAGATTTAAAATCAGTAATATAACTTTCCACTTAAGGAAACAAGAAAAGAAAAGAAGAGCAAATTAAACACAGAGCTCTTAAAGAAAAAATCACACAAAACATTCAAAAAAAAATTATCAGAGTTTATTTGAGCAAAGAACAATTCATAATTTGAACAGAACTCAGAACCAGAAGAGTTTCAGAGAGCTTTGCCCAGAAATGTGAGCAGTGGAAATTTATAGATTGAAAACAGAAGAAAAGAAATCACATGATTGCCTACAGCTAGGTGATTGCCTTATTTGGGCATGATGTGATAAGGCATTTACCTTATTTAGGTATGGCATGATTGACTGAAACTCAGTTGTTTGTTACATTCTTAACTTAGAAATTTGGGTTGTGTACATTTTTGTTAGGTTTTGGTTTGATATATAGGAAATCAAAATACAGAGACATCCTCAGGCCAATGACCTACTGCTTATTTAATTTAACAAAAGTAAGCAGAAGAAAATAAATAATGAAGATTAGAACAGAAATTAATGAAATTGAGCACAGAAAATTAATAGCAAAATCAATGAATCTAAAAGCTGGCTCTTTGAAAAGATCAATAAAATCGGTAAGGCTATAGCAGTCTAAGAACAAAAGACAGAGAACACAAATTACTAATATAAGAAATGAAATAAAAGGGGCACCACTATAATTCCTATGGACATTAAAATGATAACCAAGAAATATTATGAATAACTCTATGCCGACACATTTGATAACCAAGACAAAATGGAACAATTCCTTAAAAAAACACAATTTGCCAAAACTCACACAAGAAGAAATATACAATTTAATAGAACTACATCTGTTAAAAAAAAAAATGGATCAATAATTAAAATCTTTTTAAAAAGAAAACACCTGGTCCATATGGGTTCACTGGTGAAATCTACCGAATCTCTAAGGAAGAAATTTTACTAATTCTCTAAAATTTCTTTCAGATGTTAGAAGCAGAGGAAATTCTCTCTGACTCATTGTATGACTCTAGCATTTCCTCAATACCAAAACCAGATAAAGCCATTACAAGAAAAGAAAGCTACATCCAAATCTTTTTCATGAATGCAGTCACAAATATCATAAACAAAATATCAGCAAATCAAATTTGACAATGTATTAAAAAATTATACACCACAGCCAAGGGAGACTTATCTCAGGTATGTAGGGTTAGTTCAACATTCAAAGTTCAGTGAATGTAATCTGTCATATCAACAGACTAAAAAAGAAAAGTCACACAATTATATCGGTAGACACAGAAAAATTATTTGACAAAATCTAACACACATTCAACGTAAAAACTCTCTGTAAACTAGAAATAGAGGGAAACTTCCTCAGCTTGTTAAAACATATCTACAGGCAACCTACAGGGAGCATCATACATAATGTTGAGAAATTCAAAGCTTTCCTACAAAGATCAAGAATAAGGCAGGGATATCTTTTCCCACTACTCCTTTCTAACATCATACTAGAATCATTAATTAATGAAATAAGACAAGGAAAGAAGATAAAAGGTATAGAGATTGAGAAGGAAGTAATAGAACCGTCTTTATTTACAGATGTTTTGATAATCTATATAGCAAATCTGAAAGAATAGGGGGGAAAAAAGAAAAGAAACAAAACTCATGGAACCAATAAGCAGTTATATCAAGGTTGCAGGATACAAGTTAGTATACAAAAGCCAATCACTTACCTATATAACAGCAGTAAAAAGGAGGAATTTGAAATTAAAAGCACAATACAATTTACATTAACATCCCTCAAAATTAAGAACTTAGATATAATATAACAAAATGTGTGCAAGATCTATATGAGGAAAACTATACAATTCTGATGAACAAAATCAAATAACTAAATAAATTGAGAGCTATTTCATGTTCCTGATTAGAAAGACTTAAAATTGTTAAGATGTCAGTTCTTCCCAACTTGATTTAAAGATTCAATGTAATTCCAATTAAAAAATTCCTGCAAAGTACTTTGTGGATGTTGACAAAATGATTCTAAAGTTTATATGGAAAGGCAAAGACCCATAATAGCCAACAAAATATTAAAGGAGAAGAACAAAGTTGGACAATGGACACTATCTGACTTCAAGTCATGCTATAAAGCTTTGGTAATCAAGACAGTGTGGTTTTATGAAAAAAAAAAAAAAAACTAGACAAATAAATCAATGGAAAGAATAAAAAGCCTGGAAATAGACCCACATAAGTATATTCAACTGGTCTCTCACAAAGAAATTAAGGAGATGCAATGAAGCAAAGATAATTTTTTTTCCAAAAATGGTGCTGGAACAACTGGACTTCCACATTCAAAACATAAATCTAGACAAAGATATCATACTGTGTACAAAAACTTAACTCAAAATGGATCACAGACCTAAATGTAAAATGCAAAACTATAAAACTCCTAGAAAATAGCATAGGAAAAATCCTAGATAACCTTGGATATGGTGATAACTTTTTAGATACAACACCAAAGTCACAATTCATGAAACAAATAATTGATAAGCTGGACTTCACTACAATTCAAAACTTTTCTTTGAAAGACACTGTCAAGAGAATGAGAAGACGACATGGACTAGGAGAATATATTTGAAAAAGACACAGCATTACATTTTTATTTTAAATATTTAATTGACAAATAAATATCATATATTCAAAGTATAAAATGTGATGATTTATGTTTTATAAATTACATTCATTTACTAAAATGTGTAGGTCAGGATTTAACCCTTCTAGAAAACAGTATCAGACTGATGCAACAGAAAAAGGCCCTGTAATTGGTGTAATCTTTCTGACAAGTAATCATCAGCCCAAACAGAGAAACATCATTTCGGTTTTGTTTTAAACTCAATATTTTGCTTAGTGATAGAGGATCATATTTAGCTCTCACTAGAATTAAATAGTGAAGACATTTTACTATTGGCCATTTATCTACAGACATATAGGTTTGCCAAAAAGTACTAATTAACTACTTTTTAGTTTTCTTGCACTGACAGTATGTTTTCTGCTTTCAGTGTTTCATGAGAGATACTAGAATAAAATACATCTCCAATTATAATTTTAAAAAGCATAAGCAACACAAATCCCCAGAGTATACTCACAATCCATTAGTGTTTCTGGTGATTTCACATAATTATTTACCAATATAGAGAAGTATAGTAAACATGGAGTTTAAAATAACATCTAATTGTTACTATATGTACAATCATCATAGAAAAAGTTAATATTACTTCTTATAAATTTATATTAAGGTGAGATTTGGAGTACTGTATTTCAGAAAAGTTACGACTAATAAATACATCACAAATATGGTCTTTTGATTACTTCTAATTAATAAAATGACATAGTTTATAATCAACATCAGCAAACCTATATGACAAATTGTATCATTTGCATCTTCTATTTCTAGCTTATTGTCAATTAGAATCATAGAATCTCAGCTTTCTTAAAGAATTCAAAGGAGGTTTGATGAAATGTTAAATAACCATTGTGTATTTGTTGAATGTTTTTCATATGAATAGTGGCATTTGGCAGAGAATGTGTTTGTGTGCGTATGTGTATGTGGAAAAATAGAATTAACTCAATACAAAAATTTCCATGATCTTATTGAAATACCCTTGTATTCACAGGTATAGTATAGAAAAAGAAGACTATTGTATACTGAATTATTGATATATGTCACAGTCTGGTTCCCTGAGAAACACACTCTGAGACTTTGAGATTTGCTAGTAATGTTTACTGAAAAATGTCTTGGGGTGCAACTCCAAGAAGTAAGGAAAGCAGAAGTTGGAAGAGGATTTTGCTACAACAGGGAATTCTGTAATGGATGGCCTTTTAGAATTGTCATGAATAAAATCAAGGGGAGGCGCGTTTGTGCCTCTAACTAAATTGCTCCTTCTTTGGATGCATGCTCTCCTCAGAAAAGCATCAAAACATTGAGCAAGAAATCTATCAGTATGGGCAATTTCCTGAGAGAGTAGCAGCCAGTAATATTGATAACTAGGAAAATAAATGGCTTCAAAAGTTCTAGAGATCTCCTGCAGAACATTTTGCCTATAGAAAACAATTCTCTATTGTACACTTAAAAAATATGTTAACAGGAGAGATTTCATGTTGTGTTTTTACCAATGTGAATAGAATGGAATGGAATGGAATAGAACAGAATAGAAGAAAAGTAAAAGGAAAAAAAAAAAAAATGTCTTCATCCAGAAATGATATCTGCAGGGAATCAGAGCAACCACTGAAATGATCAATTTCTCATCATCATTCTAAAGGAGAAAAACTTTTTTTTCATTCCTGATATTTTCTACCATGTAGATAAAGCAGCAGCCTCAAGGTCTCCCTGACCTCCCCACCCCCTGTCCCTCAATTCTCTGCCATTCTCCAAAGCACAAGATAAAGCTGTTCCATTATCAGCCTAATGTTCGGACCCACCAAACAAAACGACAATTACGTATGGTCCTTTCACTGGGCTTTCATTAACTTCACTCATACCACAGGAAGGAAGAGTGCAGTCTGTTGACACACCTGGGCAAACTTTTGTCACAGACCATTGTCTTCTATTTTGGTCCCATTGAGTATTTTTTTTTAAATTTAATCAAATTTATTTTTTTATTGTTACATAGTTAATTGCACATATCTGTGGGGTGCAAAGTCGAATATCAGTACTTGTCTGAAATAAGTAATGCTCAAATGAGTATAATTAGTACATTCAACATTATACAATACAATCATTTTTCATGTCCCTTTACCAATTCCTCCTCTAGCCTCCCTCCCTCTTTCCCACCTCTCGTAACTTCAGTTCTTTTCTCTCCTTTTGAAAGTTCAATGAATTGTTGTGATTGTTGTATCTTTCTTTTCTTTTTCAAAAATTTATTTGTTTATTTTTTAGCTCTCAGTTACAACTGAAGACATGCAGTATTTCTTTTTCTGTGCCTGGCTTAATTCACTTAACACAATTTGCTCTTAGTTCATCCGTGTAGTTGCAAATGGAAGTATTTCATTCTTTTCTATGGCAGAGTGGCATTGCATTGAATACCAGTAGATATACCACGTTTTCCTTATCCAGTCACCCAACAATAGACATTTAGGCTGGTTCCAACTCTTGGCTATTGTAAGTAGAGCTGTGATAAACATAGGAGTACAGGTATCCTGTTGACATGATGATTTCCATTCCATTGGGTATATATACAGCACTGGAATTGTTGTATCCTATGGCAATTTTATCTGTAGTTGTTTGAGGAAACTCCATACTGTTTTCCATAATGACTGCACCAATTTACAGTCCCACCAACAATGTAGGAGGGTTCCCCTTTCTCTGCCTCCTCACCAGCATTTGTTGTTCTCTTTTTGATAATAGCCAGACTGACTGGGATGAGATGATATTTCAATGTAGTTTTGATCTGTATTTACTGATGCTGAGTGATTTTGAGCATTGTTTCATCTGCATGTTGGTCATTTGTATACCCTCCTTTGAGAAATGCCTATTCATCTCCTTTGACATTTTTTAATTGGGGTATTTTGAAGAGAAATATTTACTAGTCATTTTCTGCTCTATGGGTCAAATAGACTTTGTCCCAGGACATCATATGTTCTCCAGCCTACTGAGTCCCTCTAAAAATCATTTACTCTTGCACCCCCATCACCCCTTTCCCTATAGAGAGGGATATGTAAACATCTGTACCCCATTGGGAAACTGGGACATAACTCTCCTGCAAGTCCTACACATATTCCCCTCTTCCCAGCATATTAAAATAATAAAATTTGTTATGCCTTTTCTCCGTATTAAGCTCTGTTTATTAGTTGGTTTTCAGAGACACTTCAGGGTGTCGAAGGTAAAGTTTTCCCTTGGCCCTTACACTTTCCTTTAAATCATTGCTGATGGGGGTGGAAATGCAGCCCCATGTTTTCCTTTTGCTTTGACTGGAGTGGGGAGGTTATTTTCTAAACACTCTGTGTTGATAAGCTGTCCCTTCATTGGTCCTTTTGCTAAAGTAAACAGGCTTTTCTTGGGACTTTTTTCTCTGCACCAGCTGGCATTTCCAAGCTGCCAACTTCCCCAACACCCAGGCTGGAATATGTAAACAAACAAACAAAAAACCCCAGGGAACTCACTAACTTGTTTTTCCGTTAATATCAAAATCCTTGGCCAGGCTGCCTTCTTCCATTCATTTTCAGTTTCTTCTGCCTTTTTAGATATATTTAGAGGGAGGGAAAGGGAAAAGCTTCAGCTACCACTTGTCCATTCTTGTTTTTCAGGCATTTTTTTTTCCTGTAAAATATTACTTTCAAGGATATTTTTTGAATATTAAATATTTACATAAAATAGAACATCCTCTATTGTCCTTTTCCAGTCTAAATCTTAATTTCCTGAAAATTTAATTTCTATCTCTAATGTGTTCAAAAA
>NW_007736701.1:24260-25107 GCF_000696425.1 Galeopterus variegatus
AAACAAACAAGTACATTAACCTGGGAATACCTTATTTATAATTTTTTACAATCTGAGAATACTGAGAATACTCATTTTTGTACATCCCACATTGTGTTGTGTTTTTAAACTAGTCCTCTTTATTATTTTGGGGAGATTTCCATTAAAATTACATTAATTATGTTTTTAAAAGCACTGCACATATGAATATATTTAATCTTTTCTTTAAATTCTATAAATAATGAAATGATAATTTCAAAGCATGGTATTCATAAAGTGTTTGTATTACATAAAAAATTTCTGTGACAAAAAAAAAACAAAAACATTTTCTGAATAATCAATAACAGTAGTGATAATTACCAGTTGGAGATGGAAGAGAGAAATTTCGTCTTACTTGAGAAACATTGCAGGACTAAGAAATGCAATAAGATAATTTAATCAATATTTTATTTACATTCTATCCATTACTATCTATGCATAAGGTGGTGAACACGTCATATCATATGATAACCTAAGAACATAATTTTCACTTGCTTATTAACATGGGATCCAGACATTATGATAATTCTTTGGCATATTAAATGAAAAATAAACAAAAAATTGCATAATACCAAATATATCAGGTTTATGTGAAATTTTATAGAGGGCAAATGAAAATGGACTGGGTGTAAGAAAAAAATTACATAAAAATGAATTTGATTAAACTTCTAGCAATTAAATATGGCATTTCTGAAATGTAGGAAACGTCAAATACTTATATCATGCAAAACTATTTTCTATTTTTTTTGGAAATGTGTTTTCATGAGGCCACTAGAACATTCGTTTAAGTGAAAGTTATTTTTGTTCATTTGCTTGTTTTTAATATTTT
>NW_007736701.1:26163-44433 GCF_000696425.1 Galeopterus variegatus
GAACTGGTTTTTTATCGCCATGCAAAACCTGATTGTTAAATTTTCATGAATTATGTAAGCCTATCGGCATCATATTGTTATATGCACATCAGCCATGGAGATTGGCTTTGGAAATTGACGGATGATGCGAAGTTTTTTGTTTTCCCCCTCCACTCATACACAAATATCCAAGAGCTATTTATTTACTGTTATTTACCAGCTCACCACTGACTACATGGAATTTAAAATACTTTTTTTCTGTAACACATATTTGTATATGCATGTATATTTCATAAGCACATTTCCATAGTAATAAGGGTAATATGAGTTCATATATATTTAAAAAGTAATCAGCTTATTTATTAATTTAATATTAGAACTTCAGCCTTCATGGATAAAGTTAAACATGCAAAAAACAGATCTTTTAGAATTCCCAACTAATTTTAAATAAAATTTGAAAATAAGCTTATGTTTTACATAAATTCAAAAAAGGAATGAGAAGAACTTGTGGCTCAGAGCAAGAAAATCAGGCATTTCATAATCTTGTCTACTACAATTCCTTTTATATATATTTTTACTGCTTAAGTAATTTTAAATTTATGCTCAGCTGTGGGATTGATTTCTAAGACACTGCACAATTATTTTCTTTTAAATGCATCCACGTATTTTACTCATTAAAATTTCTGAATTACTTTTTACTAAGGTTATTCTGTTTTTATATTTCTACTTCAAGCATTATGGGAACATTTTTTTTTATCTTTTAAATAATGAGCACTCATACTCTATCTTTGTATAAACAGTCACTGTGAGTTTAAACAAAGTTGAAGTCCTATAAATTAGTAAATTTCTGATTAGTCAGTAAAGAACCTGTCCTATTTATAAAAAAAAAGAATATCTTAGATATTTTTCTAAAGCAATTAATGTATTTGAAGTTTTTAGTTTCTTAGAAATGGTGGCTAACAGCACATATTTTTTAAGAAAGGATAAACAAATAATTTGATCTTCCAAGACTAAATGGTTGAATATACAATTGTCTGGTTAACATTTAAAATATGTTTTCTATAAAACTTCTTTCTGTCAGAAATAAGTTTATTATAAATGAGTGATTATTTTTTCTTCTATTTAAATCCCTGTCAATGACACCTAAAATGTTGTCTCTTTTTTTTAGTAAGTACTTATTCTGTTTTCACTAGTACAATTTAGTTCTTCCAAGTTAGAAGTTGCATTGGAGATGCTGTCTGCAAAGGAAAACTCACATAGATATTTTGATTACTCTATTCTTGATCAATTACACTTGGTAAAATAAACCAAAAATTATTGGTTTACATGTTGGTCAAGGATACATCAACTGATGTTGGTCATATAAGCAAGATGCATAAATTCTGGAGAGTTAATGTATATCTAGATGACTATAGGTAACAATACTGTTCTGTATATTTGAAGTTTGCTAACAGAGTAGAACCTAAGTGTTCTCACTACAAAAAAAAAACGAAGGGGATTTTGTCAGGTGACAGATATGTTAATTACCTTGATTGTGGTAATTATTTCACAATGTCAAATTATCAAATTGCGCACCTTAAGTATATATAAGAAAATTTATATATCTTATCAAATATTTTTATGTATTTTGCATCAGATAAATTTTTTATTTTAGTAAAAAAATAAAACACTTATACTTTCTCTAATGCTTAAATAAAAGTCTATGTAGACTGACTATTATACGTGATAAAAGAAGAAGGAAAAATATCCTGCCAGATGAACAATCTGCTTATAAATTTCATTTCTGTGTGTGTGTGTATTTTAATTTTCCATGTAAAGGAAAGTATAGCTGATGTGTCTAACATCTTGTGCATAACTTAAGCTTTGTTATAAAAAATTTATAGAATCAGGTAGTTTAAAGAATTTCTGATTCTAGAAAAAGCACAGTTTATTTCTCAAACTTGTACCAATTTTATAGATGTGCCAAGGTAAGGCCAGTGTCTTGTAATACGTTCATCAACTGGTCTCAAATTTACAGGTGTTTGGTTTCACCTTCAAATTACTCATATTCCTCCTTTGTAATCATTCCAATTTTTGTCACTGTAATGTTTTCATTTTCATTGATTTTATAAGCCTACTTTTAAATTATGTATTTTAGAATTTAATAGCTAAGTATATCAATTCCTTAGCTTTTTCATTGATGCTCTGAACAGTGAAGGACTCCTGGTTTCACCTTCAAATTACTCATATTCCTCCTTTGTAATCATTCCAATTTTTGTCACTGTATTGTTTTCATTTTCATTGATTTTATAAGCCTACTTTTAAATTATGTATTTTAGAATTTAATAGCTAAGTATATCAATTCCTTAGCTTTCTCATTGATGCTCTGAACAGTGAAGGACTCTTGTAGCCCAGTTAACTTCTTGTTCAACACACTATGAGATTCCACTGTTTTACAAAAAAAGCAGTAGATGTTACAAGTGTTATAGGGAATTTTATTTTTCTGGAAAAGTGAAAATGTTTTTTTTTTATGTGGTGAATTATTTATTCACTTATTGTGTTGTATTAAAGTTTGCCTTTAGTTGGGGGAGAATGCTTAGGAAACTGATAAGCTAATTCTCAGTATTTACAATCTAGGTGAGACAAATAAAAAAAGACGAAAATGTCCCTACTTCCCAAAGCAATCTACAGATTCAATGCAATCCACATCATAATACCAATGACATTCTTCACAGAAATAGAAAAATCAATCCTAATGTTCATATGGAACAACAAGACTCTGAGTATCCAAAGCAATCTTAAGCAAAATAAAATAAATCTGGAGACATAATACTACCTGACTTCAAAATATACTATCAAGGTATAGTTACCAAAACAGCATGATACTGGCATAAAAACAGACACTTGGAACAATGGAACAGAATAGAGAAACCAGAAATCAACCCAGAATCCTACAGCCAACTGATCTTCAACAAAACAACAAGAAAATAAATTGGAGAAAAGACTGACTCTTCAATAAATGGGGCTGGGAAACTGGACATCCATATGCAGGAGAGTTAAACTAGACCTGTTTCTCTCACCATACACCAACATCAACTCAAAATGGATTAAAGACTTAAACATAAGATAAATCTATAAATCTCCTAAAACAAAATGCATAGGCACCACTTCAGGAAATAGAACTGGGCGAAAATTTTATGAACATGACACCCAAATAACAGGCAACAAAAGGAAAAATAAACAAATGAGTTTATATCAAACAACAAAATTTCTGCACAGCAGAAGAAACAACAGAGGAAAAACCCTACAGAGTAGAAGAAAATCTTCACAAACTATTCATCTGACAAAGGATTAATATCTAGAGTATACAAGGAACTCAAACAACTTAACAATTCAAAAAACAAACAACCCAATTAAAAACTAGGCAAAGGAACCGAATAGACATCTCTCAAAGGAAGACATACAAATGGCCAACAAACACATGAAAAAATGCTCAACATCACTCAGCATCAGAGAAATGCAAATCAAAACCACATTAAAATACCATCTCACTCCAGTTAGACTGGCTATCATCAAAAAGACAGAGAACAACAAACGCTGGAGAGGATCTGGAAAAAAGGGAACCCTCCTACACTATTGGTGGGACTGTAAATTTGTGCAGCCATTATGGAAAATGGTATGGAGATTCCTTAAGTAAATTCAGATAGAACTGCCATATAATCCAACAATTCCACTGCTGGGTATATATCCAAAGGAATGGAAAACATCATGTTGAAGAGATACCTGCACCTCCATGTTTGTTGTAGCTCTATTTACAATAGCCAAGAGTTGGAAACAAATTAAATGTCCATCATCGGATGACTGGATCAGGAAAATGTGATATTTATACACAATGGAATATTACTCAGCTATAGAAAAGGAATGAAATATCACCATTCACAGCAACTTAGGTGAACTTAGAAAAAATAATGTTAAGTGAAATAAGTCAGGCACAGAGAGAGAAATACTGTATGTTCTCATTCATAAGTGGGAGTTAAAATAATAAATATATAAAAGAAAGAAAGAAAGACACAACATACACAATAATACATTAAACTTTCAAAAGGACAACTGAGGTTACTAGAAGCAGGAGGGAGGGAAGAAGGGCCACAAAAAGCGGTGATAGTGTATATTATTGAATATAATAATTATTCTAGTGTGAGCATCACATATTGAACACGAGTATTGATGTTCAACTCTGAATGCCACAGATATGTACAATCAACTGTGTTACAATATAAACAAATTAATTAATTATTTAATCATATTAAGTGAAATAATCCAGGCATAGGGAGAGAAAGCACATGTCCTCACTTACAAGTGGGAGCTAATAAGTAAACAAGAAAGAAGGAAAAAGATAAAGAAAAATAGGAAAGTAAAAAAAGAAAGAAAGAAAAAAGAAAGAAAGGCAGTATTTGCAATAATATACATTGAATTTTCAAAAGGACGGAGCAGAACTGTGGTTACTAGAGGTGGGAAAGGGGGAGAAAGAGGAGGGTTAGCAAGTAATTCATTAAGGATCACGAAGAATGATTATGTTTTGTAATGATGAATATACTAATTATCATAGTTTGATCACCACATATTGTACGCAGGTATTGATATTCAACTTTATAACTCACAAATATGTATAAACAATTATGTTTCAATAAAACGATAAAATAAATGAATCTCTTACTCTATCCCCACCCCAAAAATCTATTCTTGCAAATTTTCAGTAAAGACAAGGATTAATTTGGCTTCTAGTTTTGATGCAATTCACCTGTGACCTAGTGCTTTGCCTCCATTAATATCACAGCAATGGTCAATAGTGTAGCACAGGCAGGGCAAGGCACAAAAAGCAGAAGTAGCAGTTGTATTTTTGGGCTATCACATTCTTAAAAGAGGTTGGTTAAATATAATTTAATAAAATTTGTTAGATGCAGACTTACATATGTTTATTTAAGCATAGCATGTAGACTGAAATTTTTCCATTCAATAATCATGTTTTTATAATTAGCAATATCAAATCTACATCATTAAACAAGAAGATTGAATGAATAAGAAAAATAATATTACTATTTTAATGTATATATATGTAAGTATTAATATTTATATTAATGTACTAGTTAAGTATTTAAAAATTTATTCAAAATGAGTCAAAATGAGTTTAACTATTAAAGTAAAAATACATTTATAAAGTTCTTGTATTTTTAAGAAGATATGCCTCAATACCAAAAAGATCAATAGGAATAAAAGAACAGGTAAAAATGAACTGAGGAAAAGTGGCTTTATAACTAATGAACTAGTTTTATATTGATAATATTATAGATAATATTAGCAGTTTTTCATGGCCAATCCTGGTAAATTATTCTTTTTCAATCGTCACTCTCCAATATTGCTCTCCATAAATTCAAGTCTGGTTCAAAGAACAAAATTTCTGGGAACATGTTTAATTTACAGGGATAAATATGTCACATTCAAGAGAGAGATACCACAGCAGTAATATGGTAGAGGAATATTTAATATAAAGCATTGTTGCTTATATAATTTGATTAATCAAAAAAAGTGGTAAAGAAGACTCTTAGGGATACATAAGTAAAAAATGCGGATAGTAGCTACACCCATAAAACTGTGGGGTAGTGAAAAATAAAAGAGCTCTGTTTACAAAGAGATCTGCTATGTCAAGTTTGAAGATTAGTGAGAACTGGGAAGGATAATGTCAACTTATATGCAGCTAGCTTTAATTCATATAGATTAAAACTGATCTATATGTACATTTCATCTAGATGTGCTGTATAGAAGCCTTGTTCAAATGTGTTTTCATGAATATTTCATCTTGGAATAACGTGATCTAATCTGAAAATATTCAGGGTAAATTATTTCTGAGTTATTATATTAGAAATAAGTATGCACTTCAGTGACAAATGTATCTTTAATAATGTTTCAGATTTCCTTCTTCATTAAAAGATATCAGGAGTAAATTTATGCTTCTAATGAGTGACATTAAAAATAAATAAACCAATTAGAAATATTTCTCCATTTCTAATATTGTCATAACTTTGACGAAGTCAGACTGGTAAATATAAGCCTGTTCTTTTTGAAAAGGGATCTGTGTAATGTGGAAGGTTAGAAATCTTGATTCCCATTTGATTTTAGAATATGGTTTGTAGGTAAATGCATGCATAGGGCAAAAGCCCTTGGGTAGGGGGCCACCGCCCACAGATAGCATGACAAAAGCCCATCTAATCAACTCTAATCACTGTTTAGATATGGGATTGTATACTTTAATGATTTTAGAGATATTAGGTGGGTACATCCTGTTAAGAAATTTTAAGAATTGCTGAAGGGAAAGTTGTGGAAAAAAATGTTTGCTAGGGAAAAGCTGTCTACTAGGGGAAATTTTGGAGATAATTATATTTAGATTTTATCATAAGATTGTAACTTTTGCTTAACGAAAGGTTATACTTTATATAATGAGCCAGTTTGACCAACTTAGCTTTTCACTAATTGTACTTTGGAAGGTCACTTCGTTTATTTTACTGATGTTACTAGTTTCCATTGTTAAGCTATACTTAGCCATAGATAACTTTTGTAACTCTGCCCATGTCCTTGTGTCCTTTTGTAATGATTGAATCAACTGAATTTTCTTGTGAAACTTCCTTGTCTTTACAATAAAAGACAGAAGCTAACTTTGAATGGTTACTGTATCCAGTTTGCTCTGGGATATAGACCCTTTGGGCTTCTCAGTGCATTCATGGTGCTTTGAGTAATCCTTTTTGTGTCTCTGTTACACAGGGAGAAGTGTGACAGTGTAAAACATTTTGAGTGTCTGAGTTTTGCACACATACTTGGCCTGTCAGGACCTTCTCATTTACTTTACTCTAAGGAAAAACACCGTCTGTTTCTCCTCTCGTTTGAACAACCCCAAGCCTAGGAAAGCCAAGCACTGGATCACTAGCAACCAACAGCACTGACAGCAATAATGGTCCTAACAGCACTCATTCATTCATTCTCATGGTATCTCCTTCTAGAAAGAAAAGAGAGAAACAAAGAGCATGATTTCTTCTTATTCCCTGTGTCCCAAATTGCATGCAGTAGCTGGAAGAACATGAGTGTTATGTTTGCCTTTTTTTGATTGTTCTCAAATAATGGGTGAGGGAAAGAAGTACTATACAAGCTATTCCTAGTACTGGAAAGGCAGAAGCCTGTTCAAAGACGAGTACGCACTCTACGAGTAATCCATGGAATAATGTTTCAGAGATGCCAAGGTGCAGTCATATAAGCAAACTAATGTGGTCAGATAAGATCCTACCATTTCAGAGGTTACTGTTGTTAGTGCATATATGTCCTAAATGGATTGTAGACCTTTAAAAAAGCTATTTATGTTTCTGTTGTTGTTGTTTTAATTTCCAGTTGTTTGGCCTATATCACTTAGACTTTTCACCTTTGATCACTTTGACCCACAAACACTGGAGGAGATAATGTACAGATTATTAGTTGGTGTGATAGGCAATAAATGATTAAATAGTATTTTCTTAATAATGACTAAGTTTCATCAAAAAAAAATCAAGAGAAAGAAACTCTAACAGTCTGTGAAATAAAAATAATTTATTGACTCTTATAACTGTGAGGTCCAAGAGTGGCTCTAGCTTCAAAGATTACTGGGTACCGCATTCAAATGTGGCTTAGGATTCTTCTCTATCTCTGTCTCTTTCCCTTTCACTCTTGCTCTTACCTATACTTTTCTTTATTTTTATCTTGTTTGTACTTAATTATCTTTCTCCTGTACTGTATGGAGGATTTCTTTACTCTGAAGATAGGTAACTTTATCTATAGAAAACTATGCTCTATAATCTTCAGATATGTGGCTCAACAGGAGAATCTTTTTTCAGCCAGTTCTGCATTTTAAAATATCCAGGGAGGAAATATGAGTGATTAAATTTCCTGTTGGTCTAAAACCTACTGTCAAGAGAAGAGTGAAGGTGGATAATTTGCTCAGGGTGTTGGCAAATTTGGTAGAGTATTGTAGTATAATTATTGTCTACAGGAGTCATATGGTTGGAGGGTCAATAAGCAGATCCAGAAAGTGAAAATGGTGATCAGACAAAAAACAATAAAAGTGCAAAAATCAAAAAGCTGTAGCTACATATTAGAGCCATATAAATTTTTCTCATAATATTATCTGATCTAGAAAATTCACAGAACAATACAACTATTGATTCACAACCCAGATTCCATTATAAGTTTTCTGCCTTTATTTTATCTGTCTGAAAGCTCAAGAAATCTGGATGTTGATAAAAATCCTTTTTAATTTTTATTGGTATTTTTATTGTAAATTGACAATTTATAATTGTTTAAGTTTATGGGTTACAAAGTGATATGATTTTTGAATGTAATGTGGAATAATTAAATCAAGCCAGTTAACATATTTTATGGTGATAATATTTAAAATTTACTCTCAATAATTTTAAAATGTGCAATACTCTATTAGTAACTATATTCATCATACTACGAAATTAATCTAAAAAAAAAATTCTCCTGTCTGAGATTTTGTACCCACTGCCTGATATCTCCCCATTTCCCCACCCCTCAGTCACTTTAATCACCGTTCTATTCTCTGCTTTTATGAGTTCCATTGTTTTAGATTCCACATATAAGTGAAAACGTGGTATTTGTCTTGCTGTGTGTGGCTTATTTCACTTGGCATATTGTTCTCCAATTTCACCCATGTTATCATAAATGACAGAATTTCCTTCTTTTTTAAGGCTAACTAGGAAACCATTGTGTATATATACCACATTTTCTTTATCTATTCATGTTGATGGACACTTAGACTGATTTTCATAACTTGGCTACTGTGAATAGTGCTGCAATTAAATGGGAGTGTAGAGAATTCGACATACTGATGTCAATCTTTTGGGTAAATGATCAAAGGCGGGATTGCTGGATCACATATTAATTCTATTTTCAGTTTTTTTGAGGAACCTCCATACAGTTTTTCATAGTAACTGTACTAATGTACATTCCCACAAGCAGTGTAAAAGGGGTTCCTTTCTCCACACCTTTGCCGACACCTGTTATCATTTTTGTCTTTTTGATAATAGCCATTCTGACAGGCATGAGATGATACTTCATTGTGGTTTTAATTTACATTTCCCTAATAATTATCAATTTTGAGCATATATATATATATACATATATATATATATTTGTCTGGCATTTGAATGTCTTCATTTAACAAATATCTATTCAGGTATCTTGTCTATTTTTTGAGCTTTTTATTTTCTTGCTATTGAGTTCTTTGAATTCCATGTGAAGCTTTTTAGTTTGATGTAATCTCATGTCTATTTTTGCTTTTGTTGCCTGCATTTTGGCATCAAATCTAAAAAAAAATCATTGCCCAGAGTGATGGCATGTGGTTTTTCCTCTATGCTTTCCTCTAGTAGTTTCACGGTTTCTGGTCTTAAATTTAAGTTCCTAGTCCATTTTGAGTTGATATTTGTATGTGGTGTTAAATAAGTCCAATTTCATTCTCTTATCTGTGGATATTCAGTTTTCTCAACATCATTTATTAAAGACACTATCCCTTTTTCATTGCATATTCTTGGCACCTTTTTCAAAAATCAATTGACTGTACATTCCTGGGTTCATTTTGGGGCCATCTATTCTGTTCCATTGGTCAATGTGCCGTATTTTTTTTCTTTTTTTTTTTTTTTTTTTTTTGCTAACACCATGATATTTTTACTACTGTACTCTTTGTGGGTAGATTCAGTTGATATTCCTCAAGGTAAGAGTAAACAGCATGGCTAGATGACAAGTTTACATCTCCAGCACAGCTAATGTATGGTGAAAATGTTAATTTTCATTGAGAGATGTTTAGATGGGGAAACTAGAGGCAGTGGGCCCTAACTTAATAAAAACATACTCTGTCCTATCAGTAAGTAAGTAATAGAAAGGATTCACAATCCTGGTAATCAAATATATTCCTTCATCAGGCTATATGTTTTACCCCATTTCTTTATTATTTTTAAATGTAATATTATTTTTTAAATTGACAAATAGAATTGTTTAATGTATAACATAACATTTTGAAGTACATATGTTGTACATTTTGGAATGACTAAATATAACTAATTAGCATATGCATTATATCACTTCGTTATTTTTTGTGGTAAGGACACAACAAACACTGTCAGCATTATTCAAGAATACAATATTTTCTTATTAACTACAGTCGTGATGTTGTACAATAGATCTTTTGAACTCAATAGCTATCTGCATACCCATGTTTATTGTAGCATTATTCACAGTAGCCAAGATATGGAATCAACCTAAATGTCTATCAGTGGAAGAATAGATAAAGAACATGTGGGATATATACACGATGGAATACTATTGACCCATAAAAGTGGGGAAATCCTGTCATTTGTGACAACATAGATTAATCTGGAGTACATTATGTTAAGTGAAATAAAACAGGCACAGAAAGGCAAATATCTCATGACCTAACTCATACGTGGAATCTAAAAAAGCTGATCTCATAAAACTAGAGAGTAGAATGGTGGCTACTATGGTTTGGGTGTTAAGGAGTGCGGAGGTTGGAAAATCATTTTCCCTGATTTTTGAACAACAGAAAGACCCTCCTTGTCCATTATTATTCTTGTCTATTTCTGAGAGAAAAATGGAGAATTTCTATTTTAGTGTTGATGTAATAATTAGATAAATTATTAGTATATAAAACAACCAGAGCCTAATTTGGCAGACTTGGGTTTTTCTTATCTCCCATAAAACATAATAAACTTTAATTTCATTTGATTTCTATGTGCTTTCTTTGATAGTAGAAATTGTCAGTAATTTAGTCAAGCCCCTTGAATTTGAAGATTAGCCAGGTGACTCTCTGCCCATTTTGCAGCACCCAGCTTTACAGATTCTTTCTTGCATGCTGTTTCAGGTAAATATAAGTCAGTAATTTTATGAGCAGAATTCATTTTCCTTATGTGAAGCTTCCATCTTTATAGGTGGCATTTTACAATAGAAAGAAGCACTGCTTTTCTCTGGTAGGGGTGGTGATAGGGGGTAATTGAGAGTTACCCAGTGTTTCAAACCTATTTTTTTGATTTTTTTTGAATCTCATTTTTATCCTCATTTGTGAGTTCCATTGCTCTACCTAATGCTTTCGGTATGCATAGTCTGAAACTAAAAACCAGATTTTTTTTGAATCTCATTTTTATCCTCATTTGTGAGTTCCATTGCTCTACCTAATGCTTTTGGTATGCATAGTCTGAAACTAAAAACCAGATTTTTTTTTTTCCTTTTTGTCTTTTTTACTGACCGGTAACGGGATCGCAACCCTCAGTGTTGTGCCCGCTCCGCGCTCAGCCAGTGAGCGGGAACCGGTCTCCACATGGGATCCGAACCCTCGGCGAGAGCGCCGCTGCGCTCCCAAGTGGCGCACTCTCCAGTGTGCCACCGGGCCGGCCCTAAAAACCAGATTTTTAAACTCCGTTAGCTCCTTCATTCTGGTCCCTCTGGGGATTTGGATCACTGGTCTCAAGCACAAAGTGGCTCTCTTCACAAACTGCAGCTGGACCTTATCTTTTCTGTAACACAATGTTGAAGATGGTAAAGGTGCGTGAATACGCCAATGTTTTGTCATATTTCAACATGGGTTTTAAATTACCAATTGGGCAGACAATGGCCTAAGTCCAAAGACAGAGCAGGTAATGATTTTACCAGCCACTTCTCTACTGCATAGAAAGAGCAACTCCTTAATCAGAAATAGGAGAATCTCACTTCCCCTTTCCTTTAGATGCCAGAATCATATTTCTAATCTGTCACTTGAAACAGAACTTGTACGTGTGACACTTTTCTATTACTCAGCACTTTTCAAATAGCAAGTGAAGAAAGTGAATTCAAAGTACCTTATGCAAGAAATAAAATTTATTGTCTTATAAAACTGTAAGAAATAAGCGACTGGTTTTAAACATGACTAGATTCAAGGACTCAAAACATGGCACTCTGGTTTGTAACTTTTTCTCCTTCAGCCTTCTTGCTTAGTTCTTTGTAAGTTTCTATTTCTGCTGCTGCACACAGTTTTTCTTCATGGGTCAAGGAAGTTGGCTATTGTTAGCCCTTAATTGGGTAGAAACATTTTCCAAAACGATGATGTTATTGGAAATTGAACAACAAATACCCACTACTGATACCTAATAGAATAAACAGAGAAAACAAAATAAAATTTCTATAACCCAAATTATCATTTTGCACAATGAGCTTCTTTATGCCAGCTGTTTTTCCTTCATATGATAAATGTTACCTAGAAATCTTTTAGATATAGATATTCAAAAAACTTATTAAGTAGTTGATGACTTCAGAGATCTCATGGCTAAGTGGATGACTAGCACATTTTTACTAATAAATTACATTTTTAACAGTGAATAAAACCCTAAATAATTTTTCTAAATTAATAAAAACAAACTACATAATTATATTTTAAAAGCATTCTCTACTAATTAAATATTCATAGACTTTAGGTATTTTTTCAAACACTAATTAGATTATACATTTTTCTAACTCCACCAAAATATGTATAAAGTAAAATTAGGATAAAAAATACTTTATAAGTTGTTTTGATAGCAGAAAATTAATGTAAACCTTTTGTACATGGAAACTTCTTAAAATTATAACTTTCAGATTAACTGATTTTTTTAGGGAATTGTATTAACAATGATTTTCTGAATATTAGGTTTCTGATTTTAGTTAGAACAGATAAAAAATATAAAATCTAGCAGCAGCAGCAACACATACTTATAGTACATGAAAAGATTAAATATTCCTAATTGTCACATTATTTATTTACAGAAATCATTGATTTCTTAATAAAATGAATTGCTTTTCTTATATGTTAGTTCATCCACACATGACTGTAGTCTTAGGAATGACTGTATAGAGAAAGAATGGTCATTTGGCAAGACATCCCTGCAGAATAGATATGCCAGCATTTACAGCCAAATCCAAATGTTCAACAGATGGCAAGCTGAATACAGTGCAGCTGGAGCTAAAATATATTTTTTAAGAAGAAAAAAGCACATGTTGGAGAGAAAGTGATAATGCCAAAGAAGAATACTAACAAGATACCTTGAAACAATAGTGAAAAAAGTTCAATCTATGTCACATTATTAAAGTTTCATACTGAGAAAAATAATGGGACTCTGCTGGACTAATTTCAGCTTTAATTTATGACATGACCTTTGGGCAAAAATATGACATTATAATAAAGATATGTCTTTACTATGAGCTAGATTTAGTTCTGTAGTAACAGTAACTTATTTCATAATAAATCTGTAAGAATATTTTACTTTAACACATGCATTAATGCAAACCCAAGCCATCAAGACAAACTATTTCCATTCACTTATTCTGTGATACTGCAGCATGTAAAATTAAATTCATATTTTTAAAAAAACTGATTTGCTCCAAATTTTAAATACTTCAGCAACTTAAAAGTACTGTCAGAGCTTATGTAAATTATTTGCTGAAGATTAGCACTCTGTTCCCATGTTTATGTTATGACTTTCATTCCCTTGGAGGGATTTCTTGAAAATGATTTTTACATTCCTATTTTCCCAATTTTCATACCAACATTTTCATTGTTGACATTTCCCAGCTAATAAATCTGCCTTTACTTTTCCAAAGGAATAAGGCAACATTTTTAATATAACTATTACCAAAGCAGGGCAAACTTGAAGCCCAATTATGATGGCCAACACGATTATAAGCCAAATGGTAAATTGTGTGAACTAGTCACTAAATATTGACAATCTGTTAGGACTTCATTTCCTTACATATATTCTGAGTTGTTTGTTAATTTACACATACTAACATTATTTTTCATAATTATGCCTTCAACTTGAATACAATCTAAGCTACTTTGACAGTTTTTTGCTAATGGACTATGTTAAAAGATGACAGGAAGCAAATTGGTATATTTATTCCTAGATTCAATTTTTCTGGAGTTCCACATATATGTATGTAGTAAAAATAAAGTTACAAGGTTGCAATAACCAAAGCAAAAGCTTTCCAACAATTGTGATGTTAATTTACAATTAAACAAATTGTTTAAATGAGTCTTTCCTTTATATCCAGCATGGCACAAAATAGAAATGGTTTTGTTAGTTGAATTTGCTTAGTGATTAATCAGGTAAGCTCTAAAGTCATCTTGGATACACAATACATGATAAAAGTTTAGAGCTCAGTTTCTGAAGAGAGACAGATTTCCAGATCTTCTACATACTGCATAGACCCGTATAACTCATTCAACCCAACAATACCTCGGTTTCTTCAGGTATGACATGCCGTCCCTTCTATTCTATTCTAGTGATTGCAGAGGCAAACCTTGGAACAGTGTGACAGGGAACTACACAAGAGTGTGAAAACCTGGAGGTGGGGCTCACTGGGGCCGTCTTGGAGACTGGGCACAACAACAGCATCTTTCTGAAAAGGACTCCTTCTAGCCCTCTTATCATGGTAGAAACACTGTTTCTGCTTACCTTAGGATTGCTATGCATTATGTCCTGAATTATTATTATTGTTTCATAAGCTACTCTTTAGTGTAATCACTTGGCCAAAAGAAGGACTTCTCATTTCACTACCTCATTAAACATGTAGCAAGTAGTGTTAGTTTTAAATAATGTGAAGTGTTTTATATGTAACATTCCTAACCACAAAAAGTAAAATGATAACTTCAAACCTCACAGTGTGCATCTCCATGTGTGGTTTTTTTCTTTTTTTTTTTTTTTCCATTTTAAACCCTATCCTTCTGCTGACATTATAATTTAATCTACTTTCATACAATGTACAATTATATTGTATATTGAGGTTAATTTGTTTTTGTTTGTTTGTTTTCTGAGAAGCAGTCAAGGAAGTTACAATAAGGAGCATTTTAAAGATATGACCCCAGCTGACTTACCAGCTTTTCTGCATTAAGGGGATTCACTTTGCTCCATTTATTTGACAAGATCTGGAGTACCGTGAAAGGAATAAAGTTGTCTCAACTGCATTCTGAAAGTGTGCCTCAGAGTTTTACCTATGCTTTAAATCTACCACCAGCAAACCTTTTCTGTAAAAGGCCAGATAGTAAATATTTAGGGGTTTTCAGGCATTGCCCTCTCTACCATAACTAGCCATCCCTGCTATGCAGCAAAAACACAGCCACAGACAATATATAAAACAGTAAGTGTGGCTCTGTTTCAGTACAACTTAACTGGAAAAAAAATAGGTGATGGGAAATATTTGTCCTGTGGGCCATAGCTTGCTGACCTTTGTTTTAGATGCTAAAACTTCCATTCTCAACCTTTAGATCATTGGCCAAAATTATTATTTTAAAATTCATTCTAAATTCTTTCATTTCATTCTGTTTTATTTACATGAGTAGAGCAAAGGAACATTTGGGAGAGTAAGGAAACTTGCCAGCCCTAGAAAACAAACACAATTTCACAAAGCCTGTTTTTTTTTTTTTTTGTGGGGGGGGAATGTAAACTTTCTTGGGGCAGTCTCCCATCAAAAGTTCAGTTTTGAAAAGCTTAAAGTCACAATTATCCCTTGGAATGGAGAATCATTAATTCGTCACATATATACAGATAACCTATAGTGAATTAGGCATTGTTCTAGGTACTGGGGATTTAACAGTTAAAATATAATAAAGAACAATTATCTGCTCTTGAGTAGCATGCATTCTAACTTTTTCATGCCAAAGTCTTTTGGTGGAAAGTCATGGGGACTGAATCATAGACTACCAGTTCAATGTTAGAACTAAAATAGATGTTAAGTTCAATTGTACTGTAATTTAGCAAGAAGCAATATAGCTTTGTTGTTAAAAATACACACTGTGAAGCCTAACTTGCATTAAAATCTCAGCTCCGACATTTATTAGCTCATAAACTTAGGTAAATTAAATAATTTCCTGCTCTTCCATTTCTTTTTTTCTAAAATCAGAACTTGAGTAGTACCTACCACAGAGTGTTGTTATATGGATTAAATAAATGAATACTCACAAGTTAGCTTAATTTCTGAAATTTTGTAAGAACTAAGAAATATAGCTATAATAATCTTAAAAATAACGTATCATTTAAAGTTTGATTTTTTTCTAAAGAATGGGAATATGTATACTCACAAGATTTTTACTATGCAAATTAAAGCTAACCTTTTATAATAACTATAGCTTGAAATATTATATTGAAATTTAAATACAAATAGACTATATTTGTTTTGAATGAGACATCAAGGGAATTCACAATAAGATATATTTCATTTATAGTTTGAAAAATACAACAAAAATAAATCTGTATAGGTTATTATTGGGGGTATCTTGTGGTAAAACCAAAACTTAAATAAAAGACATGTTATTTTGCATATAAGACATTTAAAAATATTTCCATTTAAGAATATTGCTCTGAATTTGTAACTAGATTAATATTTATGAGATTAAAACTAAATTAAAAAAATAAACAGATAGACTAATCAATCATTTATAAAATATGCCCATGTCAGAAAACCACACATGTACACACATGTGTACAAACACACAAAAAAAGTACTGGCAGGTGGAAAATATAATCCTTCCCTCTCATTGCTTCAGTAAAAGAAAACAGTGATGACATTTGAAAAGACATCTGTATATTTAGATGAGATTTTGAAGTGAATGTTGATGCTGTTATGGGTTAAGACTTTTAGGGATACTGAAATGGACTGAACGTATTTTGCACATGGGACAGCCATGGATTTTGGAGGGTCAGAGGGAGAATTACTATCGGGTGAATTGTATTTCAAAAAAATATTTTGAAGTCCTAAACTCCAGTGCAAGTGAATGTGATTTTTTTTTTGGAAATAGGATCTGTTGCAGATGTAATCATGTTAAAACAGTATCATACTAGATTAGGGTAGGCCTTAATCCAATATGACTGGTATCCTAATAAGAAAAGAAGAGATGCAGAGACGGAGAACCCATGTGACAACTGAAGAAGAGATCGGAGGTATGCTGCCAAACGCTACGAAACACCAAGAATTGCCAGGAACCATGAGAGGACAGGAAGGAGCCCTCTGAAATAGATGTTCCCTCTGAGTACCTGCAAAAACACAGACCTTGAAGACACCTGGATTTCAGACTTCTGGAGTACAGAATTCTGAGACAATGCATTTTGTGTTGTTGTAAGCCATCAACTTTGTGGTGCTTTTTATGTCAGCCCTAGGAAACAAATAGAATTTCACAAAACCTGTTTTGGGAAGGGGGTGGTGGTGGTATTTTTTTTAATCTCCCATCAAAAGCTAAATTTTGAAAAGCATAAAGTCCCAATTATCACCTGGAATGGAGAATCCCTCAACAGAGGTTTAAGTTCATATGTGTTAGAATTCAGACAACTAGCACATACTGACTAGTGTAAAGTCAGGAGGAAAAAAAAAATCTAATATTTTTGATTTACTTTCATCTCCTCCTTCTACTGAGCAATATAACTAAGCTATGGATAAGGTTCATTTGTGGAGATATTGTCCTTTTGATTGGTTAGAAATTGACTAATCCTCATATATAAACTGACAATATATTTTATATTTCTGTATGTAACAAAGTAATTACAATATAGGTGTATTATTTAACTTAAAGATTTAATTTCTTGTGTACGAAAATTCTGGAGGGGAATAAGAATTGGATTCATAGGATTTTGCAATACAAAACACATTCCTGAATTCCTGAAAAAGGGCAACAACTGTTTCTCCTCTTTCAAATGTAATGCTGTCATTTAGTATGACAATTGCTCAGGCACATTTTGAGTTTGTTAAAATTCCATTCAGGATATATAATAAGCAATACTGCCTAAAATAAAAAATTTAAAAATGAAATAGTCTTAATCATAGAACAATAATATCCCATGGATGAAATCTATTGAATAGAAGCAGCTGAAAAGTTTTAATTTGTACTCTAAAATGGATAAAAATAAAAAAAAAATTAGCTAAAATATTTATTGTAAATAACTACTTAAGAGAGTATCAGTATATAATAGCTTGGTCAAATCCTGTCTTGACAACTTGCAAGCTTTGTGTGCTTGGCTAAGTATAGTAAGCACTCCATGCCAAAGTTTTTCCATCTGAAATGAAGTGATAGATCCTATCTTATAGGGTTCATATAAACAATAAATTAGTATATGCAAAGCACGTAGAAAAAGTACTGCTGGGCCAAACCCGTGGCTCACTCGGGAGAGTGCGGCGCTGGGAGCGCCGAGGCCACGGGTTCGGATCCTA
>NW_007736701.1:44577-46269 GCF_000696425.1 Galeopterus variegatus
TTGGGTTCCCCAAAGAAACAGAACCAATAGGCAATAGGAGATTTGTGTGTGTGTGTGTGTGCACGTGTGTGTGTGTGTACATATATATTCTTCTGTTTTCTACCTTAAAATGGAGGTTAGAAACAAAGTGCAAATATTTGTCAAATTTCACATGAAATTGCTTGTTAAAATTGATTTGTATATTTTATTCTAAGAAATCATTGCCTTTATGGAATAAAGGAAGTTCATTTATAAAATGTTAATGACATAAAGTAGATAGGTAGTGTGCTGTGATGTCTGTGTATGAAAATACCATGGAGCTCATTGTAATGGAATTTGTATGGTTATTTATACTGAGGGAAGAAGGGAGAAGCAAGGAACCAAGAGATAAAATTTTGTATTAGATAGGATAAATCAATATAACAAAAATAAAACCTACAAATTCAGTGGTTTAGCTCAACATCTAATTATTTTCTGTGTACGGTCTAGTTGGTCTCTATGTTTCCATGATGGATTTCTATTGCCAATAAAAGTGTAAAAATATAAATTTNTTGGTCTCTATGTTTCCATGATGGATTTCTATTGCCAATAAAAGTGTAAAAATATAAATTTTAGAATATAAAGCACTAAGTTATGCAGTATCAGTGGGGATGGAAAAATACTCACAAGGCACTTACAATATAGATTTAGCTAAAGTTTTCTCTACATATGTAGAGGAGGAGAGAGAAAAGACAGAAAGATAATGTAACCACAGTGAAGGCCTAGGAGGCCAAGACCAGGAAAGAATAATTTTCTTTCCTGGTGGAAAAGACCAGGAGAGAATGATTCCCTCAGTATAAGATTTGCTAAAAATTGATTTGTATGTAAGTATGCCTATGCTGAAATGCCATATGAAGTCAATTGAATAGATGTTAATGTGTCTATTCCCTTTAATTTATTAGACGATCCTATAATTCACAGACCATGATTTTTACATCATAATTCCCTTAGAGACTAACATAGGGCATAATTCATAGAGAAGAGAATCAATAAAGAAATTAGACTTGTATAACAATGTAGGGTACTCAGAGGTGGTACAAAAATAGTACTGTCTGTGCATTGAGGTAGTAAAATGTGGCCAGTGATAATATACTTTACTGATAAGACTACACAGTCTTTGTAATATAAAAGATCTGGCTTGAATATCATCTCACCATTTACTTGCTATGAAAATTTACTAGAATGCTCAAGGCATAGTTTCATCACCCACAAAATGGAGATAATGAAGAAATTTGTTATCACCATATTCTCAAGGACTAATTGTTGATATGTATGAAAATGCATAGTGGCAAAACATAAATGGTCAGTAAGTGGGCACTAAGTTTTTATACTGGCCTTCCTTTTCACCTGAAATTTGTGAGACCCTAATAAATCAAACTACATATTTATAAGCATATCATGTTAAATAAATAAACAATGGCATATTTATTCCGTGTAATGTCATCTGGCATTTAGCTGAGGAGCTAAAACCAGAAGTGGACGTATACATGAATTTCACAAACATGTTCAAGAAAGAAATTCGACATAAATGAGTGTAGACTGAATGACCCGATTAATATAAACATAAACAATTTATATTTAATATATAAGTCAAAATTATACAAAACTAACTTATTCTAAGGAAACTAAATGAGATACAAGAAAACTCAATTAGGCAACACAATGAAATGAGAA
>NW_007736701.1:47662-48204 GCF_000696425.1 Galeopterus variegatus
CCAGAAGGGGAGGAAAAAGGAAATGGTATTGAAAACATATTCAATGAAATAATAGCAGAAACTTACCAGGTATAGGGAAAGTCACAGATCTTCAGATTCAGGAGGATCAAACATCACCATACATATTCAACCCCAAAAGGTCATCTACAAGACATGTTATAGTCAAACTGGCAAAATTCAAAGACAAAGAGAGAATCTTAAAAGTTGCAAGAGAGAAATGGCAAGTCACCTATAAGGGAGCCTCAATCAGACTAACATCAGACTTTTCATCAGAAACCCTAATAGCCAGATAAGAGTGAGATGATATATTCAAAATACTAAAGGGCAAAAGTTACCAGCCAAGAATACTTTACTCAGCAAGGCTATCCTTCCAAAATGAAGGACAAAAATTATATTTCTCAGACAAACAAAAACTGTAGGAGTTCACCACCCTTATGATCAGCCTTACAAGAAATTCTCAAAGGAGTACTGGGTGTGACACCTGAAAAACAACCATCACTTCCATGAATACTCAAGAAAGAACAAAACCTACCAGTAAAACA
>NW_007736701.1:48910-55336 GCF_000696425.1 Galeopterus variegatus
AAAAAAATGTTTATCTACCACACAAAGAAACCAAAAGCCACAGAAGACAAACAGAAAATCAGAAAGAAAGGAGCAAAAAATGCTTAAGATATCTAAACATAAATCAATAAAATGCTAGCAGTAAATCAACACCTTTCAATAATAACCATAAATATAAAGGGATTGAATTCCTCACTCAAAAGACACAGACTGACTGACTGGATTAAAAAGATGGACCCCAAAATATGCTGCCTTCAAAAACTCACCTTACCTGTAACAACACACATAGACTAAGAGTGAAAGGATGGAAAAAGGTATACTAAGCAAATAGAAATGAAAAATGAGCTAGAGTAGCAATTCTCATATCAGACAAAATAGACTCTAAAGCAAAAACCATAAACAAAGATAAAGAAGGCCACTATATAATGATAAAAGTATCTGTCCATTAAGAATACATAACAATCATAAATATATACTCACCCAATGTAGGAGCAGCCATATTTATAAAGCAAAATCTATTAGATCTAAAGAATGAGATTGACACTAACACAATAATAGTGAGGGACCTGAACACCCCACTCTCAACATAGGACAGATCATCTAGGCAAAGAATCAGTAGAGAAACACAAGAACTAAACAACACTTTATACCAATTGGACTTGGCAGATATCTACATAATATTCAATCCAACAACCTCAGGACATTCTTCTCATCAGCACATGGAATGTTCTCCAGGATAGATCACATGTTAGGTCACAAGTCATGTCTCAACAAATTCAAAAAAGAATAGAATTATCCCATGTATTTTTTCAGATCACAATGGATTAAAATTAGTAATAAAAAACAAATGAAATTCTGGAAACTGTACAAACACATGGAAATTAAACAGAATTTTACTTAATAACATATGTATCTAAGAAGAAATTAAACAGGAAATCAAAAAAAAAAATTGAAACTAATGAAAACAATGATACATCATACCAAAACCTGTGGGATACTGCAAAAGCAGTAAAACGGGGGAATTTATCGCATTGAATGCTTACTTCAGAACAATAGAAAGATGGCAAGTAAACAACCTAATACTCCACCTTAAACAACTAGAAAAACAACAATCCAAACCCAAAGTTAGCAGATTGAAAGAAATCACTAAGATCAGAGCAGAACTTAATGAATAGAAACCCAAAAAACAATACAAAAGATCAATGAACCAAAAAGTAGGTTTTTTGAAAAAATAAATAAAATTGGCAAACCATTAGCAAGGCTAACTAAGAAAAGAAGAGAAAAGACCCACATAACAAAAATTAGAAATGAAAAATGTTATATTACAACTGATACCTCAGAAATACAAGGAAACATTAGTGACTACTTTAAACAACTATATGCCAACACATTTGAAAATCTGAAAGAAATCGATAAAATTCTGGACACACACAAACTACCAAAACTGAGCCAAGCAGATGTAGAAAATCTGGACAGACCAATAACAATAAAAGAGATTAAAGCTGTTATCAGAAAGCTCCCAACAAAGAAAAGCCCAGGACTGCATGGGTTCACTGCAGAATTCTACCAAACCTTCAAAGAGGAACTGATATCAATTCTCTACAAACTATTCCAAAAGATTGTAACAGAGGCCATTCTCCCAAACTCATTCTATGCCTCAAATATCACCCAGATATCAAAACCAGACATCAAAAATAGAAAACAACAGACCAATATCCTTGATGAATATAGATGCAAAAATTCTCAATAAAATACTAGCAAACAGAATACAGCAAGTGGGATTCATCCCAGGTATGCAAGGTTGGTTCAACATATGCAAATCAATAAATGTGTTACACCACATCAATAAAAGCAAAGACAGAGACCATATGCTCATCTCTATAGATGCTGAAAAAGCATTTGACAAATTTAACAGTCATTCATGATAAAAATTCTCCACATATTAGGTACAGATGGAAGGTATCTCAACACAATTAAAGCCATATATGATAAGCCCACTGCCAATATCGGCCTTAAGAACAGGAACTAGATAAGTATGCCCACTCTCACCAATCCTATTCAACAGAGCTGGAAATACTAGCCAGAGAAATCAGAGAAGAAAAGGAAATAAAGCACATCCAGATTGGAAAAGAAGAATTCAAACTCCCTGTTTGCAGATAGCATGATCCTATATATCGAACAGCCTACAGCCTCTACCAAAAAACTTTAAGAGTTGATAAGTGATTTCAGCAAAGTTGCAGAATACAAAATCAACACACAAAAATCAGTAACATTTCAATACTCCAAAAGTGAACATGCAGAAAAATAAACCAAGAAAGCTAGTCCATTTACAATAGCAATAAAAAAAAAAAATACCAAACATAGATATATATAATATTTAGGGATAAATTTAACCAAAGATGTGAAAAATCTCTGCAAAGAGAATTAAAAACCACTGTTGAGAGAAATTAAAGAGGACACAAGAACATGGAAAGATATCCCATGCTCTTGGATCAGAAGACTTAACATTGTGAAAATGTCCATATTACTGAAAGTGACCTACAAATTCAATGCAATCCCCATCAAATTTTCAATGAAATTGTTCTCAGAAATGGAAAAAAAAACCTATCCAGACATTTATATGGAATAACAAAAGACCACACATAGCCAAAGCAATCCTGGTGATCTTTGACAAGGGCAGCAAGTCTGCAAACTGGGGAAGAGACTGCCTCTTCAGCAAATGGTGCTGGGAAAACTGGATGTTCATATGTAGGAGAATGAAATTAGAGCTGTACCTCTTACCGTATACCAAAATCAACTCAAATTGGATTGAAGAATTAAATATACATCCTGAGAAAATAAAACTCCTTAAACAAAACATAGGGAAAACACTCCAGGAAGTTGGAGTGGGTACATACTTCATTAATATGACCCCAAAAGCACAGACAATCAAAGGAAAAATAAACAAATGGGATTATATCAAACTAAAAAGCTTCTGCACAGCAAAAGAAATAATAAACAGAGTGAAAAGACAACCAACAGAGTGGGGGAAAATATTCGCAAAATATAGATGTGACAAAGGATTAATATCCAGAATATATAAGGAACTCAATCAACTTTATGGCAAAAAAATGAGTAACCCAATTAAAAAATGGGCAGTGGAGCAGAGTAGGCATTTCTCAAAGGAAGGTAAGTTAATGGCCAACAGACACATGAAAAAATTCTCAACATCACTCAGCATTTGGGAAATGCAAATCAAAACCACTTTGAGATACCATCTCCCTCCAGTTAGCATGGCTAATATCCAAAAGACTGAGAATGATAAATGCTGGAGTGGTTGCATTTATCCCACTGTTGGTGGGACTGCAAAATGGTACAGA
This sequence comes from Galeopterus variegatus, assembly GCF_000696425.1. NCBI lineage: Eukaryota > Metazoa > Chordata > Mammalia > Dermoptera > Cynocephalidae > Galeopterus > Galeopterus variegatus. The sequence continues at coordinate 52,249 of NW_007736701.1, forward strand.
ATTTATGGAAAATTGTATGGAGTTTTCTAAAACAATTACAGAATAGATCTACCATGTGACCCAGCTATTCTACTGCTGGGTATATACCCAGAAGAATGAAAATCATCATGTCAAAGGGATACCTGTACTCCCATGTTTACTGCAGCACTATTTACAATAGCCAAGAGTTGGAAGCAGCCCAAATGTCCATAATCAGATGAGTAGATAAGGAAAATGTGGTATATCCACACAATGGAATTCTACTCTGCTGTAAAATAGAAAGAAATATTACCATTTGCAACAACATGGATGGACTTGGAGAAAATTACGTTAAGTGAAACAAGTCAGGCACAGAAAGAGAAATAACACATGTTCTCACTTATTTGTGGGAGCTAAAATAAATAAATAAATAAACACACAAAGAAATAAAGGGTGTGGGGAGAAAACAACATAACAATCACAATTCCTTGAACTTCTTAAGATAAGTGAAAAGATATGATGTTGGGGGGAAGGAGCAGGGAGAGGAAGGGGGGAAAACGGAACAGGTAAAGGGGTCACAAAAATCCACTAAAATGTATATTGAGAAGTTAAAATTAAATAAACAAGCAAACAAACAAACAAATAAATAAATAAATAATGTGAGTGAGGCCACTAGGCAGACCTGCAGTGAAGGAGCCATCCAGTGCTTCTGGCAAGGCTGCCAGACAGTACTGTTCATGGCAGAACCACCCGTCCACTTCTCTGGGAAGGGTGGATGCACTTTATTTCCACCCTTCCAAGGGCATATTCATTAAGGTAGAGATCTGTGAGCTCTTTTTCTGGGTTAGGGGTTCAGGTGCACCCAACTCATTCAGCTGGTGGGGCTACAGGAAGGAATGGGGGGTGATTCACCTGAGTAGAGTCAGCCTGTCTGATCTCAGGCTGGGGACTTATGGGTGCATCAGTTCAACAGGAGTAGGGCTGCCTTCCCAGACTACAGAACTAGAGTCACAGCCACTGCAAACCACTGGGATCAGGGATTTATACCCTCTTCTTGACTGCACTTGGTGGAGAGCAGAGCCGTAATGCTGGGGAAACATCATGGCTACTGGCCCGAAGGCAAGGTACACTCCTGTAATAGCTCTGGCATCAAGATGGCACCGTACTGCATCAATTGAGTCATGGGTGCGGTGGGTGGGATGTGCATGGTTTGTGCTAGTGTTCTAGAGTCATGCACTGTGTGCATTGTAGGATGTTCCCTATACTTGGCTCTCAGTTTATCCTTCCAAAGGATCTGTGGGGGGCTGGTGTGGGTCTTCTGCCTAACTTATCTCCACAAAGGAAAATTCTTCCTATACCAATCCTGGTGCCAAAGACCTGGCAGCTGAGACCATGTGCCTTTCTCTCCTCTCTATGCCACCATCTTGGGCTTTTGTGCTCCACCAGGATCTGACCAGTCTCCTGCTGTACTTCCACACACTTCCACTCATACTCCCATCAAAATTTAGCTGTTAGTTGATTAGGCCCTTTTCTGTGGAAGGAATGTGCCCTGGGTACCTCTAGTCCACTATCTTGCTCTGCCTTCTCTACATGATAGTATTTCTTGGTCTATTGAAAGGATTCAACTGAAGAATTTTGCATTTCCTTCATTTATTGAAAGTTAAGGTGTAAATATTATTTATAACTGTCCTTGAGCATAGAGATCGTTGTCCAGATTGTTGAATACTGAGTAAGACTGCCCTGACACGTAGCACAATTTGTGATTCAATTTTTTTCTGATTATCTTGTGAGCTGAGGTACCCATAATCACAAATGTTAGCACCTCCTGAAAAGAAAGTAACTGCTTCTTGGAAAGCAGTTTTAAAGATTGCTGACAAAAGCTTTATTATGGATGTTAATAATAGAGCATAAATGAATAATAGTGATAATAATAATTAATAATATTAATAGAAATGGTCTCAGAGATATGCTGAGAGACCCAAGTTCAAAAGGTACTAACGTAATCTCAGCATTCAAGAATTTCAATAGCTTTTAATTAAATCTATAAAGAGAAACACATCAAAACTTACGCCAAGTAGGTGTTAGTGAATAGATCCAAATTGAACATAGTAGGACCCTAAGGTTAAAATCAAGGAACACAGTTTAAAATACTAATGAGGAAGTGATAGAGGAGATAGATTTTACCAAGTACTACAAATGTAGCTTAACAGACAAGCCACTTTATCTATCTGTCTGCCCGTCCATCCATCCATCCATCCATCCATCCATCCATCCATCCATCCATCCATCCATCCATATCCATCCATCCATCCATCCATCCATCCATCCATCCATCCATCCATCCATCCATCCATCCATCTATCTATCTATCTATCTAATCTCATGTTTAGTAACAACAGAGAAGCTGGTCCTTGAGAGATGAAGCTAGGACAATTACCTGATTTCATCTCTATTCTCTACGTATAAAAGTGCCAGTAACATTCTTAATGGCAAATGAACCACAAAACAAAAATTGACCTTGTCTCAGTAGTCTAACTAGTAGTAGTAATATTGTATTATGAATTTAGCATTTGTGCATTACAGGATTATACATAAATATAGCTATGTTAATATCTTTAGAAACAAAAGTTTTCTATAAAGGAATAAGATGAATGAATCAAGGAATTAAAGTTAAAAATCTTTATTATCTTCTCAGTTTATGTCAAAAGGTTACTGAAGGCCAGATTTTCTCACTATCCAGTGATGAGAAACTGTGTGTGTCAAAAATAATAATGAGTTCAACTGATTGAAACACATTTTATTAGTTCATATGATATCCAAAAATGCTCATTGAATATCATTAAATAGTTTCTTTTTTTTCTATTATTGCACATGCTGTATTTAGGACTAACTGAATAGAGAGAATTCTTTGACATATTCAGATGAAATGATAAAACTACAATTTACCATTTTTAAACTCTGAATGAAATAGTTTATCTAAGCAATTATCACCAATTGTTGATAAAACCACTACCTCAAACATTTATTAGGCCATTTGTAATAGAGTTATCAGGCTGCTAAGAGCAGAACACACCAATCAGTTTTACCATTCTTAATAGTGGGACAACCATACGTCTGTGCCATTTGTTGA
>NW_007736701.1:55691-57346 GCF_000696425.1 Galeopterus variegatus
AAAAAGTGGAGGGGATGATTTTAAATTTGAAAAGACTAAAAATGGTTAACAAAACTAGCTCTTCTTCAGATTCTGATAGAAACAAACTGCAAAACGATAGTTGCAAGACAATTAGGGAAATTTAATGATGAACTTAGATGATATTATGGAACCACTGTTAAATTTATCAGCAGTTTTAATGACATTGTAGTTATATTAAAAAAGTAGTTATTTTTTTATTTGTAACATTACATTTTGAAATATTTATGGGTGAATGAATTTATAATTTTGATTTCTTTTGAATTACTTCAGCAAAACAATAAGTAAATATATACATACAAGCATACTTACCTACCTACCTACATACATAGATGTATACATAAATGGTTGAATGGCTGAGATGAGATTGGGTTATGGGTAAATAGAAAATTATTATTTTTTGCATGCTACTCCTATACTTCTACATAATTTTTAAAAAGTTATAAATAATTACATTTTAAAAATAAAACATAATTTTGGGGCAAGATGCCACTATATGGTCAGGGTCCTGTCTACCTCTCTGAACACAAACACTACCACTCCTTTCATCACCCTGCTCTATCCACATCGACTGCAACACTCAAACACTCTAGGCATACTCCTCCCTTTACATTTAACATTTTCTCTAACTACAGTGCACCACTCCTGCTATCTACTACCCTCAACAATTTCAAGTCTTTGTTCTAAAGCCTCCTTGATGAGTTCTTCTATCCACCCTCATAAAAATTGAACCCTTCATTGAAGCAATTTCCTATTTCTCTTTTCTGTTTTAAATTTTATATTAATTAGCACCATCTAACGTACTATACATTTCTTGAAAAGGTAACCTTCTCTTATGAAAACAGTTTTCTTCATATGCCAAAGAGCAGTAATGATACTTAACTTTAAGGGTCACTATGGGAACTGAATGAAATACTGTTTAGCAATGTACTTAGAGTATAGGTTTGTTAAGTTCTTCTTTTGTTCTGATTATCACTACCAACCTGATTATCATCTAAAGTTTATGTTGTTATTTACATGTTTCTGTGACAATTAATAAATGATGAGCTAATATTATTTTCAATTTAGTTGTAATTCACTTTATGACTTGCTAAGACATTTCTTGTGTGAGTAATTCAGCATCTTAATGTTGAGCTCTTCTTACAATTACTTCCTGAAGTATATAACACACATATTCACCAGAATATATATTTATATATAGAAAGTTTCTGAGTGGAAATAATTGCTGTAACATTTAAGTTTATTGAGATAAATTTACTTTTAGAAGACTCCAGTGCATTTTAAGGAAGTGTGCAAGAACAATTGTTCTTCTATTCAATCTCCAAGACAGAATCTNACACCAATCAGTTTTACCATTCTTAATAGTGGGACAACCATACGTCTGTGCCATTTGTTGAGGTTTCTTTGCCCTTGGCCTTGACAAAACTGATTCTAAATCTTATGAAACCTCTACATCTAACTATCATTTTCTAGGGTATAGTGAAAAAAGTAGAAACAATTAGCTACAACAAGAATGTGGAATTTTCTGCAGGGCACATATCCACGTTTTTTCAACAACAACGAAAATTGTCTGAAGAAAAAGTGGAGGGGATGATTTTAAATTTGAAAAGACTAAAAATGGTTAACAAAACTAGCTC
>NW_007736701.1:57645-60252 GCF_000696425.1 Galeopterus variegatus
GGAATGTGATATAAAGATAAAAGTGATTATTGATCCATGAGTTGTGAAAACGGTGTGTTTAAATTGAAATTGTTGGAAAACTATCACAAAATGTATTTTTATCAGTGTGAAGCACATGACCCACTATTTTTGTTGAGTAAAAAACTCAAAGAATGTGAAATTCTATCAATGTTGTGGTAGTTTGTGTTTCTGCATACCACCACTAGAAAGAAATAATATCACTGTATTAATTTGCTGAACTACCACAGACTAGACAGCTTAAATGACAGAAATTTATTTTCTCATGTTGCTGAAGGCTAACAACCTGAGATCAAGGTCTCAACAAGCTTTTTTTTTTTTTCTTGGTAAGGCTGTTTTCCTTGGCTTATAGATGGGCCACCTTCTCCCTGCACCTTCATATGGTCTTTCCTCTATGTGTGTGTCTGTGCCCTAATCTCTCCTTATAAGGACACCAGTCCTATTGTATTAGGGCCCCACCCTAGTGGCTCATTTAACCTTAATTACCTCGTTAAAGGCCCTATCTTCAAATATAGTCACAGTCTGAGGTAGTGGGTTAGGACTTCTAACATATGAATTTTGAGCAGGGGACTGGGATGCAATTCAGTTCATAACAACCATTATTCTCTGGTCCATTGTATCTTTCACTTTTGGATCTTCATAGTTCATTCTTAACATGGAAGCACTAAGGTAATGGTGATATTGTGCTTCATTATTTTAGGGATAGTGCACCATATAGAATAGCATCTAGATTATTAATCTCACTTTAGTGAAAGCAATCAATTGGTATATTCTGATATTACTTCACAAGGTTAAAAAAAAATCACTAGTCTCATGACCTCCTTATGTTTTATGATCTTTGTGCATAGTTTTAGATGAATCATTTATTTATGAACACATTTGTGGTAAAAATAACATTTCAGGTTTAGTATTTTCATTTTGTCTTCTATAGTTCTACATTTAATACAAGTAAAAATAAATTGATTATTCTTAAATAGCATGGCCGGCCCATGGCTCACTTGGGAGAGTGTGGTGCTGATAACACAAAGGCCACGGGTTCAGATCCTATATAAGGATGGCCGGTTCGCTCACTTGGGAGAGCGTGGTGCTGACAACACCAAGTCAAGGGTTAAAATCCCCTTACAGGTCATCTTTAAAAAAAAAAAAAAAGAATTTAAATAGCATGAATAATACCACCTTATTTACATAAAAGTATTTTTATCTGCATTATTCAACTGTTTACTGAAAATTTAAATTTTAGATTGTCTGATTTCTTACTCTTTTTAGTGAAAATTTTACAGTACTGTTCTCATCTATCTTGTTTATTTTTGTATGACTTGTTTTTGAAACATGCATAATTTTCTCAAATCAAATCTGTAGTCCCATTATATTAAATGAAAAAGAAATAGGTAGGAATCCTAAAGTTTCAATAAGTTAACTTTCATGCATATAATTATAACTATTGTGCCCTTTAAAAAAAATCTTTAGGTAACTTCCTTGAGAATAGTGACTTTTTTTAAACTTATCATACTTACCAAGACTGTTGGAATTATGTCCTATAGAGTATAGTATGATCTCTTTTACAACATATGGAGTACCATTACATATGTACCCCAATTTTTCAGGGTACAGGAGTCAATGAGTATGGGTTGAATCACAATAATGGTAGAAGAAAAAAAAGGGTGGGGAAGTACTGTAATAATTTCACTGCCTCTCACACTGCATGGACTCCACCTTCCTTAAAATTTATTAAATATTTTTTGTTTTCTCTAGGTGTTGCTTCTCTGTGCTCATGAACTAATAAATGCCTTAGCTAGTTTAAGGAGAACTTTAATTTTATTCCTTTCCTGCTGCAGTCTGTTGAAATGATTCACCCTACCCAATAATTCTATGTTGATATCTATATCCTTGCCAAACTATGCTAAAGTCACCTATCAGCTGCTGGGATATTGCTATAAAACCATCAAAGCATCATGCCCTTCAATGCTTTATCTTTGCTTCAGTTGCACGTTGACTTACACCCTGCTCATAAAATGTGTAATGTTGCTAATCCAATGTCCTCAGCTCAAGAGCAGTTCTAAAAGAGAAGAAACCACCTTTCTTTCTCACTGGCTTCTACTGCATTGTTTGAAAAGCAGGGTTTATGCTCACAGTGGCCTATGGTGATTTAGTAAAGCAAACTTATTTGGTATCTACTTGAACTTCATTGTGGCTCCCATTCTCTGAAGTCATGTGTGAATGCACAACACTGGACTCCAATTATACCAGGTTGAAATCATTGGCCATACAGCTATTGGATTAAATATATGTGTTTTTGTTATAACACCAAGTCAAGGGTTTGATCTTCATACCGGCCAGCTACCCCCCAAAAGATAAAAAAAGTGTGTTCCAAACACCTTTCCCTTATAATGAGTTGTTTTTTATGTATCTCTCAGGTCATACCATTTAAAGGATCAACATTGCATTTTAATGTTGATAAATCGAATTCATTATTTTCTCAATTATCTTCTCATAGTACCCATTTGCTTTTCTTATTTTCTCTCTTGCCTCTTTAAGTTTTTAAGCACCTTTATTATCTATTCTCATGTATAGTAGGTTAGAAATTTATCC
>NW_007736701.1:60967-61283 GCF_000696425.1 Galeopterus variegatus
GCACCTTTATTATCTATTCTCATGTATAGTAGGTTAGAAATTTATCCTTTGATAGAAGTTGTCTGGATTGAAATCTTAATCACATTATTATGTAATCAATACATTGGCAAGTAATTTAATGTGTCTATGTTTCAGTTACCTCGTCAGTAAATGAAATATAAAAGTAATACTGGCTTAATTATGATAAGCATGATTATAATTTTAAAAGAACTAGAAAATTACTTCAGGCAATGACTATTATATAATGAATACCCCACAAATATTAGGTAGTAGTATTAGTTCCTTTTTATTTATTTTTATTTTTTAATTTTTTTTT
>NW_007736702.1:0-2409 GCF_000696425.1 Galeopterus variegatus
CCAAATTGCTAGCAGTGGTTATCTCCAGACAGTGACTGATGGGTGATTTTTTTTTTTTTTTTGATGATGGGTGATTTTTACATTGTGTGTCTTGACTGTATTTCCCAAATATTCTACAATGAGCATGTTATGAGAAAAAAATTATTTAGGAAAGCAACACATTTTAAATGAGAAAATCTTTTGACCAAAAGTTCCATTTGTAGGAATTTACTCTACAGAACATATAGAAGGATGAAGAATAGACTGCTAAGGGGAGGGGAGGGGAGAGAGTGGTCAATGGACACAAAATTGTAGAGATAGAAAAGAATAAGGTGCAGTGTTGTATAGCAATATAGGAGACTACCGTCAGCAACGAATTACTATATAACTTCAGGTAGCTAGTTGAGAGGATTTTGAATGTTCCCAACACAAAGAGGTGACAAATGTTCGAAGTGATGGATATGCTAATTACCTTGAAATGATCATTGCACACTATATAAATGTACCCCAATATTACATTGTATTCCATAAATTGACCCCATATACAATTATCATGGGTCAATTAAGGAAAAATAAATTTAAAAGAAAACAATTCAGAGACAGAAGTAGATTAGAGGTTACCAGAAACTGTGGGGAAGAAATAATGAGAAGTTATTTCTTAATAGGTGCAGGGTTTAAGTTTACGATGACGAAAAAGTTTTGGAAGTAGATAGAGGCGGTGGTCACACAGCATTGCTAATGTAATTAACTCCATGCAATTGTATGTTTAAAAATGTTTAAAATGGCTAACCTTATGTTACATATATTTTACCACAATAAAAAAAAAAAGTGTTACATATATTTTACAATAAAAAAATAAAACTCCCAAGGATTAGATGAGATCCTGTGTATAAAGATGCATAGCCCATGTGCTGCTCCCAATCCACGGGAGCTATTAATATTAGTAACAATAAAAAAAGAGAGAGAGAGAGAGAGAAAAATGAAGAGTGGCACATGAAGAATGATCATATTTTTGTAAAAGAAAATGATATATTTTGTTTATGCCCAAGGAAAAGTGCCTGGAAGGACATGCATCAATCTAACAGCTGTTGACTTCTGGAATGGGATGAAGGGACTTTTTACTTTCTTTGCTTAAATGTATTTGAATTTTTTTCTTTTTCTTTTTTTTACAATGAGCATAAATTATGTTACAGTTTGTAAAAAGGCAAACACAAAAGCTTTCCTAGTCTCTGCCATTTCACCCTGGTTCTCCCTACACAAACTCTGGCTGGAGGCTTGCCCTAAGCTCAGTTTCCATCTAAGCATCTTTAGGGAGGGTCATCTCTGGTCTCTAAGATCCCTCCCAGCTTGGAGATAGGGTGGTTTCATGTTTCCAGCTTTGACACTAGCCAGTTTCAGCCAGCAAACATTTTCTGAGGACATGGCTCTTGCCTCAAGATGCTCATGGTCCTGTGGTAGTGGGAGACCCAAAGTGCTTCAGGGGCCCAGAGCAATGACTTCTGCCGGACCTGATGACTGGTACAGCCTGCCTTGCATGGGACATAAAGGATGAGAAAGATTTCAACTGGAAGAAAAGAGAGGGCTCAGGTATTCTAGGCAGGGGGAAGATTCCTACAAAAGGGAATGTGTTAAGAACAACAATATGCTTACCATTCTCTGTTTGGGATCCTAATAGTCTAAGTGCTCTGATTCTAACATTACATGCACGGCTTTTATCCTCCTCCAGAGGAAGCTCCTGCAAACAGAAAGGCTGTGGTGTGTCACCGTTAGCCTGTGTCGGGTGTTGGTGAAGAGGCATGAGGGCCTGTGCCAAGAGTAGGATGGGTTGGCTTTGTAAACAGGAGCCACCGTCATTTCTAGCCTGGTTGTGCCCACACAGTAACAGCTGCTGCCATGCTGCCTGTATGGTGTCATAAGTCCCTTCTCCCTTCCTATCCTCACCATAATATTTTCCCCACCTACTTGTCACAGTGCCTGAAATCCCACCGTAAGGTACTCTTTGGGATCCTATTATATGAAGGTGCCTTAAAAAGTTCATGGAAAAATAGAATTAAAAGATGACATGAATCTTTCTATGAACTTTTTGAATACCATTTATAAATGTGCATAAGTCAGGAGGGGGAGACATCTCAAATCATAAGCTAGTTACCCTGAGGAACACAGGAGGGTAAATTCTAACGGAGGAATGAAAGGGGTGGGGGCGCGCATTCCAGGAGTGTGACAGAAGGAGGGTGACAGAGGGAGGGTGACAGAGGGAGGGTGAAGAGGGTTGGGTACTATCAGGCAAACTCCAGGAAGTTGCCTCAGGCTAGAACCTTAGGCCAGCAGCTGCCCCAGAACTCAGGGCCACCCATCCCTCTTGCTGAGCCAATGAGGAATGGAGACCCTTCAGGAGGAGAGGAAGGGAGCTATCCAGAATCACTGGTGAGT
>NW_007736702.1:3409-45140 GCF_000696425.1 Galeopterus variegatus
TGTACTTCCATCATCGCGTTTCCTTTCTCCAAGGGACAAGAACAGGCTGCCAGGCCCCAGGTCCTTGCTCCTGGTTGGTAGATCTGGCAGCTTGGCTAGGGACAGGCTTCGGCCTGGGGTATGCTGTGCACAGAGGAAGCAGACCCAGCCTGCAGGGAGTGAGGGGGCGAAGCCTCTTTTCTGAGGGGGAAAAAGATGTCTCCAAAACCTCCAAGCCACCTGAGATCCCAGGGCTGACTCTAGCACCATGGAATCAGGGGACCCCTTTGGGCCATTGGCCCTGCTGTCCCCACCTACCTGGGAATTCCTGCAGCTCACACAGCTGCCCAGGCTGGGCTTTGTCCTTGCTGTGGCTGGTGCTGGCTCTGGAGTCTGTTGCCAACAAGGTTGGGCGGGCACAAGCTGGGTTTACCCTGGAGGAGGAGCATTGGGGTCAAGGCCAACTCTGTCTTCTCCTTGGGGAGGAGGACAGAGGAAGGCACCCAGCTCTTGGTGCCTGGACTACGGGGGCCTTGGTCACTCCTCTTCCTCTGCTACTCAAGCCCCAGGTTCCCAGGGGGTAGCAGAAGGCACCAGAATCCACAAGGGGGAGACCGAACATGGCATGAAAAGAGGCAATGGCTGGGACTCAGGAGACCTGGGTCTGGGCCTGACTCTGTCCTGAGTCTGGTGTCTTCCNTATATAAATGTACCCCAATATTACATTGTATTCCATAAATTGACCCCATATACAATTATCATGGGTCAATTAAGGAAAAATAAATTTAAAAGAAAACAGTTCAGAGACAGAAGTAGATTAGAGGTTACCAGAAACCGTGGGGAAGAAATAATGAGAAGTTATTTCTTAATAGGTACAGGGTTTAAGTTTACGATGACGAAAAAGTTTTGGAAGTAGATAGAGGCGGTGGTCACACAGCATTGCTAATGTAATTAACTCCATGCAATTGTATGTTTAAAAATGTTTAAAATGGCTAACCTTACGTTACATATATTTTACAATAAAAAAATAAAACTCCCAAGGATTAGATGAGATCCTGTGTATAAAGATGCATAGCCCATGTGCTACTCCCAATCCACGGGAGCTATTAATATTAGTAACAATAAAAAAAAAGAGAGAGAGAGAAAAATGAAGAGTGGCACATGAAGAATGATCATATTTTTGTAAAAGAAAATGATATATTTTGTTTATACCCAAGGAAAAGTGCCTGGAAGGACATGCATCAATCTAACAGCTGTTGACTTCTGGAATGGGATGAAGGGACTTTTTACTTTCTTTGCTTAAATGTATTTGAATTTTTTTCTTTTTCTTTTTTTTACAATGAGCATAAATTATGTTACAGTTTGTAAAAAGGCAAACACAAAAGCTTTCCTAGTCTCTGCCATTTCACCCTGGTTCTCCCTACACAAACTCTGGCTGGAGGCTTGCCCTAAGCTCAGTTTCCATCTAAGCATCTTTAGGGAGGGTCATCTCTGGTCTCTAAGATCCCTCCCAGCTTGGAGATAGGGTGGTTTCATGTTTCCAGCTTTGACACTAGCCAGTTTCAGCCAGCAAACATTTTCTGAGGACATGGCTCTTGCCTCAAGATGCTCATGGTCCTGTGGTAGTGGGAGACCCAAAGTGCTTCAGGGGCCCAGAGCAATGACTTCTGCCGGACCTGATGACTGGTACAGCCTGCCTTGCATGGGACATAAAGGATGAGAAAGATTTCAACTGGAAGAAAAGAGAGGGCTCAGGTATTCTAGGCAGGGGGAAGATTCCTACAAAAGGGAATGTGTTAAGAACAACAATATGCTTACCATTCTCTGTTTGGGATCCTAATAGTCTAAGTGCTCTGATTCTAACATTACATGCACGGCTTTTATCCTCCTCCAGAGGAAGCTCCTGCAAACAGAAAGGCTGTGGTGTGTCACCGTTAGCCTGTGTCGGGTGTTGGTGAAGAGGCATGAGGGCCTGTGCCAAGAGTAGGATGGGTTGGCTTTGTAAACAGGAGCCACCGTCATTTCTAGCCTGGTTGTGCCCACACAGTAACAGCTGCTGCCATGCTGCCTGTATGGTGTCATAAGTCCCTTCTCCCTTCCTATCCTCACCATAATATTTTCCCCACCTACTTGTCACAGTGCCTGAAATCCCACCGTAAGGTACTCTTTGGGATCCTATTATATGAAGGTGCCTTAAAAAGTTCATGGAAAAATAGAATTAAAAGATGACATGAATCTTTCTATGAACTTTTTGAATACCATTTATAAATGTGCATAAGTCAGGAGGGGGAGACATCTCAAATCATAAGCTAGTTACCCTGAGGAACACAGGAGGGTAAATTCTAACGGAGGAATGAAAGGGGTGGGGGCGCGCATTCCAGGAGTGTGACAGAAGGAGGGTGACAGAGGGAGGGTGACAGAGTGAGGGTGAAGAGGGTTGGGTACTATCAGGCAAACTCCAGGAAGTTGCCTCAGGCTAGAACCTTAGGCCAGCAGTTGCCCCAGAACTCAGGGCCACCCATCCCTCTTGCTGAGCCAATGAGGAATGGAGACCCTTCAGGAGGAGAGGAAGGGAGCTATCCAGAATCACTGGTGAGTCAAGGACAGAGCTGGGGCCCACTCCAAATTTAGCAGGGTTGGCTCAGGTTTTCACGCAGAGCCCCACACCTGTAAGATGCACACACCTCTGGCCCATTTCTGCTTTTTCTGGGGCCTCTTGGGGCAGGGCCCTTATCTGCATTTCCTTTCTCCAAGGGACAAGAACAGGCTGCCAGGCCCCAAGTCCTTGCTCCTGGTTGGTAGATCTGGCAGCTTGGCTAGGGACGGGCTTCGGCCTGGGGTATGCTGTGCACAGAGGAAGCAGACCCAGCCTGCAGGGAGTGAGGGGGCGAAGCCTCTTTTCTGAGGGGGAAAAAGATGTCTCCAAAACCTCCAAGCCACCTGAGATCCCAGGGCTGACCATGGAATCAGGAGACCCCTTTGGGCCATCGGCCCTGATGTCCCCACCTACCTGGGAATTCCTGCAGCTCCCACAGCTGCCCAGGCTGGGCTTTGTCCTTGCTGTGGCTGGTGCTGGCTCTGGACTCTGTTGCCAGCAAGGTTGGGCAGGCACAAGCTGGGTTTACCCTGGAGGAGGAGCATTGGGGTCAAGGCCAACTCTGTCTTCTCCTTGGGGAGGAGGACAGAGGAAGGCACCCAGCTCTTGGTTCCTGGACTACGGGGGCCTTGGTCACTCCTCTTCCTCTGCTACTCAAGCCCCAGGTTCCCAGGGGGTAGCAGGAGGCACCAGAATCCACAAGGGGGAGACTGAATGTGGCATGAAAAGAGGCGATGGCTGGGACTCAGGAGACCTGGGTCTGGGCCTGACTCTGTCCTGAGTCTGGTGTCTTCCCTTCTGAGTCTCAGTTTTCTTAGATGTAAATGATGGGGTTGAGATCAGCAGTCTCTCAGCAGCCATCCTGGAGTCTGTGATGCTGACTGGCATGCTCAGCTACCCTGAGTCTCCACCCCAGAGATGACTTCCTGATTGTGTCACTCCTTGGTCCCCTCCTTCTCCTCTCTGAGAAGCTGCAGCCCCACTCTGATAGGACCCCTACATCCCTGTGGACCTTCTTAGATGTGGGACCTTTCTCCTCTGCACACCCCCCCTGAGCCCCACCTCTATGCTTCCAGCCTGCTCTTTGTATTCCTTTTCTTTGCCTGGGCTGGGTCCTCTCCGCTGGTCAATCTTCCTTCCTTGAGGGCTGACTGTGAACCAGGACACCTGGGTTCTGGTCTCAGCTCTGCCACATGTTGTGTGACCTTAAGCTGGAAACTCTTTGGGCTTCAGGTTGGGCTGGAAGATCACCAAGGTCCCTCCAGCACTCAGACCTGATCACATCTAGGCCCACAGTTTGAGAGAGCTCACAAGGACTTGGGGCTCTCTGCCTCAGACTCCACCTCCTGAAAGGCTCTCCCTTGTCATGACATCAGGGTAGGAAACCCCTAGACCTTTGGTCCAAAGTGTTAACCCTTCCCCCACTTCATCTAATTCCTAGAGTGAAAGAGGGCATTTTGTAATAGTCAGAAATATGACAGAACTATCAAAATTTTGAAAGCAGATAGAAGACTGATCGTTCTATTCTGTATCTAGGGTTAAAAAGACACATAATTTTCATCAAGATAGAAAAGAAAAACAAGGGAAAATGAGCAAATTTCAAAATAAAAGTTTTCCCCCCACCTTGCTACTTATTGCCCCCTCTCCTGCCATGTTTTTTGGCAGCTGTTCCTCCTGACTGCATCCTTGTGTGTGTGTCTCTCTCTGTCCGTCTGTCTGTCTTCCTGCTCTTCTTCCCATCACCCCCTCTTCCCTTCTGTGATTCAAGATTTCCAGGGATATTGGGTAGAACCTCCAGTGTTCCAGAGGAAGGAGGAATAACCGTGTCCTGCTAGGCAATGACTATTCAGCACCTTGGTCAGTACTCCAGTTCCCTCTCCCAACTCCCATCTCCCTCCTAATCCCCTGCATTTAAGCCTGTGATGTGGGGGTCTTTGCAACTGACCTCTGGGTGGTGTGCTTCAGTGTGGTGAACAGAGCTGGGACCCAGGCAGGAGGAGAGGGAGCAGAGAGTGCTGCCAGGTGTGAGCAGTTAGCCTCCTGGGGTAGCCTCCCTGGCAGGATGGAAGGCCTGTCTGTAGAGCTCTGTGCTGCCAAGAGACCTTATCTCTGTTGTTTTCTGTTCCCACTGTCACCCCAGAGAGAAGGACCGGAGCTGACAGCCTTATTANCCAGTTTCAGCCAGCAAACATTTTCTGAGGACATGGCTCTTGCCTCAAGATGCTCATGGTCCTGTGGTAGTGGGAGACCCAAAGTGCTTCAGGGGCCCAGAGCAATGACTTCTGCCGGACCTGATGACTGGTACAGCCTGCCTTGCATGGGACATAAAGGATGAGAAAGATTTCAACTGGAAGAAAAGAGAGGGCTCAGGTATTCTAGGCAGGGGGAAGATTCCTACAAAAGGGAATGTGTTAAGAACAACAATATGCTTACCATTCTCTGTTTGGGATCCTAATAGTCTAAGTGCTCTGATTCTAACATTACATGCACGGCTTTTATCCTCCTCCAGAGGAAGCTCCTGCAAACAGAAAGGCTGTGGTGTGTCACCGTTAGCCTGTGTCGGGTGTTGGTGAAGAGGCATGAGGGCCTGTGCCAAGAGTAGGATGGGTTGGCTTTGTAAACAGGAGCCACCGTCATTTCTAGCCTGGTTGTGCCCACACAGTAACAGCTGCTGCCATGCTGCCTGTATGGTGTCATAAGTCCCTTCTCCCTTCCTATCCTCACCATAATATTTTCCCCACCTACTTGTCACAGTGCCTGAAATCCCACCGTTAGGTACTCTTTGGGATCCTATTATACGAAGGTGCCTTAAAAAGTTCATGGAAAAATAGAATTAAAAGATGACATGAATCTTTCTATGAACTTTTTGAATACCATTTATAAATGTGCATAAGTCAGGAGGGGGAGACATCTCAAATCATAAGCTAGTTACCCTGAGGAACACAGGAGGGTAAATTCTAATGGAGGAATGAAAGGGGTGGGGGCGCGCATTCCAGGAGTGTGACAGAAGGAGGGTGACAGAGGGAGGGTGACAGAGGGAGGGTGAAGAGGGTTGGGTACTATCAGGCAAACTCCAGGAAGTTGCCTCAGGCTAGAACCTTAGGCCAGCAGCTGCCCCAGAACTCAGGGCCACCCATCCCTCTTGCTGAGCCAATGAGGAATGGAGACCCTTCAGGAGGAGAGGAAGGGAGCTATCCAGAATCACTGGTGAGTCAAGGACAGAGCTGGGGCCCACTCCAAATTTAGCAGGGTTGGCTCAGGTTTTCACGCAGAGCCCCACACCTGTAAGATGCACACACCTCTGGCCCATTTCTGCTTTTTCTGGGGCCTCTTGGGGCAGGGCCCTTATCTGCATTTCCTTTCTCCAAGGGACAAGAACAGGCTGCCAGGCCCCAAGTCCTTGCTCCTGGTTGGTAGATCTGGCAGCTTGGCTAGGGACGGGCTTCGGCCTGGGGTATGCTGTGCACAGAGGAAGCAGACCCAGCCTGCAGGGAGTGAGGGGGCGAAGCCTCTTTTCTGAGGGGGAAAAAGATGTCTCCAAAACCTCCAAGCCACCTGAGATCCCAGGGCTGACCATGGAATCAGGAGACCCCTTTGGGCCATCGGCCCTGATGTCCCCACCTACCTGGGAATTCCTGCAGCTCCCACAGCTGCCCAGGCTGGGCTTTGTCCTTGCTGTGGCTGGTGCTGGCTCTGGACTCTGTTGCCAGCAAGGTTGGGCAGGCACAAGCTGGGTTTACCCTGGAGGAGGAGCATTGGGGTCAAGGCCAACTCTGTCTTCTCCTTGGGGAGGAGGACAGAGGAAGGCACCCAGCTCTTGGTTCCTGGACTACGGGGGCCTTGGTCACTCCTCTTCCTCTGCTACTCAAGCCCCAGGTTCCCAGGGGGTAGCAGGAGGCACCAGA
The DNA here is from genome assembly GCF_000696425.1 of Galeopterus variegatus. Taxonomy (NCBI): domain Eukaryota; kingdom Metazoa; phylum Chordata; class Mammalia; order Dermoptera; family Cynocephalidae; genus Galeopterus; species Galeopterus variegatus. The sequence continues at coordinate 9,890 of NW_007736702.1, forward strand.
ATCCACAAGGGGGAGACTGAATGTGGCATGAAAAGAGGCGATGGCTGGGACTCAGGAGACCTGGGTCTGGGCCTGACTCTGTCCTGAGTCTGGTGTCTTCCCTTCTGAGTCTCAGTTTTCTTAGATGTAAATGATGGGGTTGAGATCAGCAGTCTCTCAGCAGCCATCCTGGAGTCTGTGATGCTGACTGGCATGCTCAGCTACCCTGAGTCTCCACCCCAGAGATGACTTCCTGATTGTGTCACTCCTTGGTCCCCTCCTTCTCCTCTCTGAGAAGCTGCAGCCCCACTCTGATAGGACCCCTACATCCCTGTGGACCTTCTTAGATGTGGGACCTTTCTCCTCTGCACATTCCCCCTGAGCCCCACCTCTATGCTTCCAGCCTGCTCTTTGTATTCCTTTTCTTTGCCTGGGCTGGGTCCTCTCCGCTGGTCAATCTTCCTTCCCTGAGGGCTGACTGTGAACCAGGACACCTGGGTTCTGGTCTCAGCTCTGCCACATGTTGTGTGACCTTAAGCTGGAAACTCTTTGGCCTTCAGGTTGGGCTGGAAGATCACCCAGGTCCCTCCAGCACTCAGACCTGATCACATCTAGGCCCACAGTTTGAGAGAGCTCACAAGGACTTGGGGCTCTCTGCCTCAGACTCCACCTCCTGAAAGGCTCTCCCTTGTCATGACATCAGGGTAGGAAACCCCTAGACCTTTGGTCCAAAGTGTTAACCCTTCCCCCACTTCATCTAATTCCTAGAGTGAAGGAGGGCATTTTGTAATAGTCAGAAATATGACAGAACTATCAAAATTTTGAAAGCAGATAGAAGACTGATAGTTCCATTCTGTATCTAGGGTTAAAAAGACACATAATTTTCATCAAGATAGAAAAGAAAAACAAGGGAAAATGAGCAAATTTCAAAATAAAAGTTTTCCCCCCACCTTGCTACTTATTGCCCCCTCTCCTGCTGTTTTTTGGCAGCTGTTCCTCCTGACTGCATCCTTGTGTGTGTGTCTCTCTCTGTCCATCTGTCTGTCTTCCTGCTCTTCTTCCCATCACCCCCTCTTCCCTTCTGTGATTCAAGATTTCCAGGGATATTGGGTGGAACCTCCAGTGTTCCAGAGGAAGGAGGAATAACCGTGTCCTGCTGGGCAATGACTATTCAGCACCTTGGTCAGTACTCCAGTTCCCTCTCCCAACTCCCAACTCCTCTGGGTGGTGTGCTTCAGTGTGGTGAACAGTGCTGGGACCCAGGCAGGAGGAGAGGGAGCAGAGAGTGCTGCCAGGTGTGAGCAGTCAGCCTCCTGGGGTAGCCTCCCTGGCAGGATGGAAGGCCTGTCCCTAGAGCTCTGTGCTGCCAAGAGACCTTATCGCTGTTGTTTTCTGTTCCCACTGTCACCCCAGAGAGAAGGACCGGAGCTGACAGCCTTATTAGATGTTCAGCAGGACAAGTTGTGGGACCCAACATTAGACTTAAGAGAATCCTAGACCATCAGAGGTAGGACCCTGGCAATCATTCAACTAGATCCCTAACCCCTCCCCAACAGAGATGGGGAAACTGAGGCCCAGGGAGAGAGAGGGACCTGCTGAAGATCACACAGGGCTTCGTGAGTCCACCTCTGACCCTGGGAGACACATGAAGCATGGCTTGCAATTGAGACTTGACTTACAGTCACACAGCTCCAGGGCATGGAGCCTGGTGTCAGCTCCCACTCTGAATCCCAGGCGGATCGCAACTCTGGCCACTGCGCACTGAAGCAGTCCTCAAAGTTGAGATGCATTTCCAGAGAGGTGCAGTGAAGTTTGGCTTTATTTTTATTATTTTTATTTTTATTATTTTTTTTTATCTTGGCTTTAGTTTTAGATGGACCTGATCTGATTTCTGGCTCTGCTGAGTGCAGGCTGCAAGTCCTCCGGGAAGTATGTTTTCTTACTCAAACACTGCGATAATGATACCAACCTCATGGGTTTCTCTTGATGGTTAGATAAGGCATAAAAAGTACCTGCACTCTGCTTGCTGACTACAAATGGGGACTCTGAGTGGGCTTATTGCCGTTCTGTCATTTCTTTCCCGCTCTGGGTAAGATCTTTGATGATTTCTCCTTCCTTTCCAAGGCTGGGCTGCCCTGGTCTCCTCTCTTCACTTGATTGTGCTAAATGTGGGGTTCCCAGGATCAGCCTGACAACCGCAGATTCTGTCATTCAGGTATTCTCTAGACAGTCATGTAAGTATACTTCTTGGAGGAGCCCCACTTCCCTGCAGTCCCTAGTTGGGTATGTAAATTAGGCCACTACAGTTACTCCCAGACACTTGGAAACTGGCAGTGAAGGCTGGGGAGTGGCCAGCACTTCTTGGACCTGGTGCTGAGGCTGAGTGGGGGAAAGGCAGGCAGGAGTATGGAAGGGGTGCTCCTCCCCCAGAGGGAGAAGACAGAGCAAAGACAAATCCACTGAGCAAAGTTGGGAGGGTGTGGTTTTGGGGAAGCCACAGGGATCTGAGAGAATAGGGGTGAAGTGGGGATACTCTAGTCTCAGAATCACCCCTCCCCACCAACTTTGCTGTAAACTGGGCCGCTCCCATCAGGCGATCAGAACCCTCCACCCACCCTTGTTCATGTCCCTCTTCCTAGAACCCCAAACACATCAATGACTAGGGTGGTCCTCTCTCCTCTCTCCCCACCTCCAGGCTGTAGATGAAGGTCCACCTGGTCCCTCAGAGAGCATCCAGTCTAACCTCCCTCATTCCGCAGGTGAGGACACTGAGGAATGGACCTTTAGGGTGAAAATGACTCAGTGAAGAGCCAAGATGAGGCCGGACTCCTATTTCCCAGGCTGCTGCACGGCACAGCTGCAGAGACCCCAGGTCCTTTCCACGCAGAGGGCACAGCCTGCGTGTCCACGTGCAGGGCCCTGCCTGGCTCCCGGCCAGGCTGCATCCCCATCAGTCAGGGGTGGGATGGACCTCCTTCTACATAGCAGACCTGGGGTCCTTCCTGTATGGTCTCATACAGGGCACAAGGAGAAAGATAGACTCCTTAGGGTCAGAGGCCACCCAGAGATTCAGAAAACCCACACAGATCCAGGCAGACTCCAGAAGGCAGCTGGAGGGAGAGGCAGAGCCTGCCTAAGTGCACTGCACTTTACAGCTTACCAAAAAATCATGTGAAGTCAGTGTTATTGTCTCCATTACCCATGTGGGAAAACCAAGGCCCAGAGAGTTTAGTTATTTTTCTAAAGTCACACAGTGATGGAGACTGGATTGAAGCCCAGGTCTGTGGTTCCAGAGATCAGGCTCTTGCCACAGTCCCATGAGCTCGCCTCTGCCTGCTCCCAAGGCAACCACCACCTCTCCTCCAGCCAAAGACTGATGGTCTTCCCTGGCTGATAAGTTTCTGGACAGGGTTGTGGTATGAGTGTTGGCTTAGCACTTAGTTCTAATCCAAGCTCCATCACTTACCAGTGTTGGACACAGGATGCTAGGCAAGTCATGTTCTCTCTCTGAACCTTTTTTCCTCCTCTGTGAGAAGAGCATAATACTATTTACCCAGCAGTGTTGCTGTGTGGATTAGCCATGTTAATGTATGTGCACTGCCTGGGACAGAATAGGTGGGCCTTTGTGTTTGTCAAAATGAATGAACGGACCACTGACATCCTGTAACTTTAATTTAATACAAATTGATCATAACTCACAAAATGGGCAACACTTTAAATAAAAATACTGCTGGGGTGGCCCAGATTCTGGTAGTTGAAGGGGTGGGGTAGAGCTGAAGACTGTTCTTGGCAGGGGAGGCCCCAGTGGGCAGCAGTTGTGAGTAGAAGCCTCCCGTGTTCAGTTATTCTGGCTCCTCTGGGATGGACATGTTCAGAGACCCCAAGTACAGAATCTAGACCCCAGGACTAGAAATAGAAGACAAGGCTGGGGAGACCTTTTGGCTCAGTCTTGCAGCCCCCTCCCTGGGTTAACACCTCTGGGCAGGGATAGAGCCACGGAGCAGGACACCTCAAGGCTCTGCTACTTCAAAGTCAAGGCCTAGAGGTGGACTCCAGTCTCTCCTGAGTTCTTCACAGTTGTATGCTGTGGCAAAAAATACAGATGGGCTTGCTCAGCATCCATTCTAACTTCCTTCTATCTTCCTTCTTTTTGTATGGCTGAAGCTGGAAAGATGAAAACTTCATTTCCCAGCCTCCCTTGCAGCCAAGGTTCTGGATCTGACTTTTTTTTTTTTTATCAAACTAAATACCTCCTAGAGATTTGGATTTGGGAACTGAGTTAGGTGGGAGAGAGGCAGGCCCCAGGACACCCCTTTGCAGGAATGGACGGTGGCAGGGGTAACGTAGTTCTGCAGTCAGCAGCTCTCTGATGCAGTGGCTTCCTGCAGATGGGAGCAGCTTTCCTGGTCACAATAGACATGATGAATCTAGTGGCTGGGAGCTGTTCATAGACATTCAACAAAGAGTCTGCTCCTCCAGCCCTTCCAATGATGTTGCAAGCCACCAGGGACCTCGTAATAAATCCTTGTCTAATTAAACCAGCTAAAGTGGCTCTTGTTTTCTGCAACAGGATCCTGAGATAGGTGCCAAGTCTGACGAGGGGTCCCAGCCAACAGCCCCTCTCAGTGCTCAGGTACTAATTATAACACTGCTCCCGCAGCCTCCCTTCACCCTAGTGGGTCACAGAGGCCTGGCTGAAGAGGGCTGGCTGGACCCTTGTACAGAGTTGCTGGGGACCTCGATTATCCAATGATGCTTGCCCTGCAGGTGCTTTTAGACCAATAGGCTCCACATCAACCCCAAGTGTGCCTTCATCCTTCCCTTAGGCCTGTGGGCAGGAAGATGGTGGCATGGTGACTGTAACATGTGGGCTCGGCTACTGGGTGCCTTTGACAGACCACAGCATTATCTCTGATTTGCAGATCAGTGGGAAAAGCAGGAACCACATAGTTCTTGGTATGTAGGTGGCAGGAGAGGATGGTTCTCAGATAATCCTAGGATCAGCTACTGCCTGTGTCCACTGTGGGCTAGGGTCAAGGGTAAAATGGCCCATCACTAGCTTGGTTAGGGACAAGTCTTAGGCCATGGGGCATAAGAAGGTTCTGTGGATCTTTCAAGCTGCCAACTACTGGCCACACTGACACATCCTAAATCCAGGGCAGCTGGGCAGGAGGGAGACATAGGCAAGTAGTCCCCTGCCCGAGAGGATGGGGATGAGGGTCGGGCAGGGGTAGCCCTGAGGAGAAGCCATGTCACATTCTTGGACCAAAGCTGCATCCCCATCAAGATCAGAGCTACAGAACATGAATGCTGGAAGAGAGTTTAGGAATCTTGGAGCACAACCTCCATCTTACAGACGGAAATGGAGGCTGACGGGTAAGCAACTGGCCTGAGGTCTCAGAGTAGCCAAGGTGGACGGAGTCTGGGCCTCCGGTCTCCTGGGCAGGGCTCTTGCTGGTGCCAATGGTTCCAGGAGGCTGTAGTCTCCCTTGGCCCGACTAGATGCGGACAGTGTTGATCCGCAGTGGCTGAACGTTCTTGCCATTGGCGTGGCTCTGGCCAGGGCTGAAGTAGGAGCAGAGCTTGCCGGGGAACTTCTCGCGGAAGGTATAGAGCCAGGACATGTCGTCGGCATTGTAGAAGATGAGCAGGCCCTGGTCGTAGTCCAGGAAGACACCCACCTTGTCGAGCTTGTCCCGGACATTGAGCCGCGTCCAGGGCTCCGTGCAGGCGCTGTACTGGTTGCCATCGTGCATGACAATGCAGTAGAAGCCGCGGCTGGGCTGGATCTGGATGCTGCCCTTGCGGCTCGCAGCCTCATGTGCCAGCCCGATCACCCACTGGGTCTTCTCCGCCACCACCACCTCCCAGTAGTGGACACCGCTACTGAAGGCCTCGGAGCCCAGCACCGACACCTCCACGTCAAAGCGCTTTGGCGAGTCCTGCAGTGGCTGTGGGTGCAGGTTGCCATAGGCCACGATTGTACAGTCATCGGACAGGATCAGGCGCTGGTGGGCAGTGCCTGGGTCCAGGGTCAGGGCGGCTGGCACTGTGGGGGGTGGAGAAGGAGAGAAGATGAGTGGGGAGAAGGCTGTGGACCCACTATGTGGTGCCTCCCTGCGGGCACGTTCTGGTTGGTCTCCAGGAGGCCTGTGACCCTGAATACAAGACTTCCCTCTCTAGACCTCATCTTCCTTCCCTATCAAATGAAAGGGTGATGGCTAAGGAACTTTCAGATTTAAACGTGGCTGAGGGAGCAGGGGCTATGGCCTCTTGCTCACTGCCAGATGCCTGGGGCAAGGCACATAGTGGGTGTTTCACTAATGTTTGCTCAATTAACCAGAATGAGGTCCAGAATTAATTTCAAAGCTGGGAGGGAGCTTAAAGATTATCCAGGTGCTCCTGCCCCTTAGGGGGTGATTTGGAAATGTGTGGGGGTGTTCGGGTTGTCTCAGTGATAGGTGGGATCCAGGGATGCTGAAGACCCTGAACGAAATGCACAGGACAGTTCTGCATGTGAGGTGCTGCCCCGCCCTTTCCCCCACCCCCAGTGATTTTCAAAGGTTCCACCAGACGTTCATGTGAATGAAAAATCTTTTTTTGTAGTGAAATCAACTACAACCTAACTCCATTTTATGTATAAACATGAAATAAATTTTTGTAGTTTTAATATACGCTGAATATTCTGGAATGCCACTACCGTGTAAACTGAGGGAAGTCTGAATTTGTTTTGTTTGGAACCTCACTAAAAATTGTTCACTTTTTTTGAAAATACATCTCTAAGGGCAACACCACTGACCAATACAACCTACCTGTGTTGGACTGTATCTGAGGCAGAATGGTGTTTACCTATGATGTGAGCACCTGACGACTTCATTATGTCTCCTAGTGTGGTTGTGAGTGAGCATCTACATATTGACAGGCAAAATATTTTATTGTAAATAATATCCTTCCATTTTTCTTTTATATTACAGTCAAAGTATATATACATATATACACACACACACACACCTGTTTTATGTATACATATAGATACTTGAAATTGTGAAAGGGTTATATTATCTTTGATACATTACAAATCATTTATTATGAAAATTAGACAATGTGAACGACTTCATTATGTCTCCTAGTGTGGTTGTGAGTGAGCATCTACATATTGACAGGCAAAATATTTTATTGTAAATAATATCCTTCTATTTTTCTTTTATATTACAGTCAAAGTATATATACATATATACACACACACACACACCTGTTTTATGTATACATATAGATACTTGAAATTATGAAAGGGTTATATTATCTTTGATACATTACAAATCATTTATTATGAAAATTAGACAATGTGTCTGAAAAGGTTGAAAACAACTAATTCTGGGCCAACTCTTCCATTTGACAGATGGGGAAACTGAGGCCCGAGAGGAGACATGACTAATCTCAGAGTCAGGACTAATGAAGGCCATCTGCAGTCTGGCCCCACCCTCTCTTCCTGCCCCCCTGTCACTCACGATGCCCACCCCAGTCCAGCCCAAAGCCTGTGCTCACACTGTCCCTCTGCCACCACCTCTCTGATTGTTGCAATCACCCACACAGAGCTCAGTTCAAAGTGCCCATCCTCTGGGAAGCCTTCCTGGTTGCCCAGCAGGTGTGCTCACTCCTTCCTCTGAAATCTCTTCACTTTGCTTGCGCCCCTCCACTGGCATGGGGTAGAGTCTTCTGTGCTCACCTCTCACTCTCATTTGTACCAGGAAGGCAAGGACCGTGTACTGGCCAACCAGACTCTCCATTGTGTATACGGTGCCCAGCATAGGGGGCAGGTTTCTGGAAAGGCTCACCAAATTACATTAACCCTGTTAGTGTTGGGTGGGTGTCACAGGCTGGATCACCTGGCTCTGGGCCGGTCACACTGGCTTAGCAGGTCTGGCTCTCAAACTCTCATGAACTCTTGTCAAGACCTCTGTCTACTCATTCCTCCCCAAGGGAGTGGATGACCAGCCAGAGGAAAAGGGGAACCTGGGATGGGCTCTCCTCAACCTGGATGGTCATGTCCAGGCCAGAGCAAGAGAGAGGGGAGGAAAAGTGAGAAGAAGGAATCCTGCCACCAGCTCTTCGGAGTGAAGGACTTGTCCATCCTGTTCTCTGGCTCTGTCCTTATCTGGTGGAGCAGGGATGTGATTACACTTGGCTCGAGTGTCACTCCCCACTTCGATCACCTCTGCTGGCTGTGTACGTGCCCAGAAATAATATGCTCCAGTGATGGTGACTGTCTCCAACAGGGAGTCACAGCCAGTCCCTGAATGGTGCTTCTGTTCACACCCACTAGCAAAGCTGACCATCAGCCTACAGCAAGCTCCTTCCATGATCTCTGCCACGAGCAAATATAGTTTTGCATTCTACAGCTGCATGGAAACAATTAGCCCTGTGAGCACAGGGGTCAATGGAAATACAGTTCTCTACTCAGGGACATAAACGAGGGGGAGCCATGAGAAGAAAGACATCGAGCCAGTGGAAAAACGTCTCATCCTGTAGTCGGACTGGCCACAGGCAGCTTGTCAGAACCAGAAGGCTCCTGCCATGTGGAATGGGGGGGATTCCCAAAGTGGGGCTGGGAGGTGGGAGGTGGAGGGGGTGTGGGAGGGGTGTGGGGGGGAGGGGAAGAGCAAGGGCAGGAAGAACCACCCAATCAAGTACAGATGGGACCACCCCTGCTGGCAATGGGACGTGGGTCCCACTCAGGTGTCTACAGCAGAGGGGCAGAGCGGGTACAGTGCCAAAGTGTGAGCAGCAGCAGTTCTGAGGGCCAGGGGAAGCTGGGCCTTATACCCAAGGTGCCCAGGATGATTTAGGGGACCAGCAACAGGCAGGAACCCAGGCTTAGGGCAGAAGGACCAGGGGGTGGGGGGACTTGCAAGCAGGCGTGAGCCTCAGCCTCAGAATCTTAAGCTTCTGTAGGGCAACATAAGCCACTTCCGGTGCCACTGATGGGGCTCCAGGAGGCGGCCAAGTGAGCTCCCAGTGGATCTGAGACTGGGAGGACAGAGACGAGTCTGCACGTTGGAGGGAATCCTGACCCCACCGAGTGCCAGCTCTTGCAAGTGAACTTACGTTACTTGAAGCCCAGGGGACTGAATGAAGGCAGGGCCTCCCACCTTATCATCAACAGAGTGGCCTGTCTCCCCGCCTCCTCCTCCGACCCTCCTTGAGGCCAGGGCTGGCAGGAGTAACAACCTTCAGATCCAAGAGTGACCCAGAAGGGGGCACAGCAATGCCTTTCCCTCTTCTGAGAAGCCAGTCCCTACATAGGAGTCCCTCCCTCCATCCGTCCTCCTCAGGAGAGGTGACATCCCAACGAGATGTCCCCTGGGGCCCTCTATTTTACAGGTCAGAGCTCATTTCTAGGTCCCGGCACACTGAGTTTTATAAAAACAAAAGCCAGGCACTGAGGCAGCCCTTCTGGTCTCCTGATGTTTTCTCTCTCCATTCAAGCTTCTCTGAGGCCTCGAGGTCAAAGGCATTGAGGAAGGACCCAGGACTGTGGAGGCCCCAGGAGGTGTTTCCCCACCACTGCTACCACACTCAGCAGTGAGCGGCCCAAGCGGCCGAGAAACCCCTCCTGGGGCACAGCCCAGCACCGCTGCTTGGCAGCAAGTGGCTTGTTTCTTTGTTCTCAAGGACAGTGGCTTTAAGCCTGAAGAGGCCCGACAGAACAGGAAATGCTGTCGGCTCTTTCTTCTGGCCAGGCCTTTAAAAAATCTTGTCCCTCAGGCCTCCCACCTACTCAGGTTTCAGCTGCACAGGGTAGGTGTTGGCAGAACATTTTCACACCCACTAGCTCCTGGGAACACCGTGGCGAGTCCCAGGGGCACGGACCATTGTACCCATTTTTCCAAAGAGGAAACTGAGGCTCCAAGGAGATTTCTTTGAGTAAAGCTCAGGTTCCCCTTGGGTCAGAAGCAGAGTTTGAACTTGAGCTGAGGACTTTTCCCATCATGTTCTTTCCATCATGTGGCCCCAGAAAGCCTGTTCAGCAAGACTGAGGAACCATCTGATGACTCATGATAATAATAACAAACAGGAATCAAGTACTTACTAAGTTATAGGATTATCACAGATAAATAATTTAATTCTCACACCTGCCCTGGGAGATAAGTGCAACTATCCCTATTGTATAAATGAGGAAACTGAGGCTCAGGGGGGATGTTTGTCCTGGGTCACACAGCTAGTGAATGTGCTGGAACTCAAAATCACTGGATTCAGGTAAAAAGGGGGACGGGAGAAAGCAGCCTGGGAGGGGGAGGTGCAGGAGCGAGGGGAGCAGTGTCTGGTGTCCTTGGGACAATGGGCTGCTTGGCCTGGTGGAGGAGGAAGCTTGTGCCTGGGAGCCGGGGCAATTAGGCCAGGCAGGTAGAAAGGGCTTTCTAATGTTTGGCTGGGTTGGGGTTGGGGGTGGGGGTGCTGGAGAGTGGAAGTTCCAGAGCAGGAGAGTGACAGGTGCTAGATGGGGTTCTCAGGTGACCAATAGGAAGCCTGACCTGGAGGGGAGGGGCAGGCTGGAAACTGCTAGAATCCATGGGCTGGGTCCCTGGGGGGCACCCCTCCCAGCTGGACATAAAGGGCTTTGGTTCTGGCAGAGGAGCCAGAGTGACTCCACAGGCCCCACAGACAAAGGAAGGGGCCCAGCCAACCAGGTCACTGTTCTCTGAACTCCCCAGGGGCCTCTGCTCTCTGCAGGATGTTTGGGGCACACACTACTGCTCCCTCAGCCCCTCTCCTGCAAGCAGCTTTCTCTGGGGCAGTGGTTCTTAACTGGGACAATTTTGCTCCCCAGGGGGCATGTGGCAATGTCTGGAGACTTTTTTGATTGTTACAACTGAGGGTGGTGGTGGCTATTAGCATCTAGTAGACAAGAGGCCAGGGCTGCTGCTAAACATCCTACAATGCACAGGACAGTGCTCTACAATAAGGAATTACTGAGCCTCAAACGTCAAGGTGCTGAGGTGGAGAAACCCCGCTCAGGGCCATCAGCAAGTTCTCACGTCCATTTGTTCACTTGTGAGGGAGTCGAGAAGGGGACACTAGCATCCCTATTTTACAGAGGAGGAAACTGAGGCTCAGAGGAGGAAGTGACTTGTTCAAGGCTCTGCAGCAAGTTCCTTCATTCAACAAATATTTATTAAGCACCGACTTTATGCTCAGCACTATTCTAGTAGCAGAACTGGCACTAGGACTCATTCATTTCCTTATTCATCTGTCAATAATTATTGACTCTGCTGGCTGCTGGGGATACATAGTGATGGCCTCTGACCCTCAGAGTTCACAGTCTAGTGAGAGAGATGGACACACAGACAGTGACAAAGCAGTGAGACCAGGAAAGCCCAAGGCTACCTGGAGAAATCCAGGAAGGCTTCCCAGAGGAGGTGTTTGTAAACTAAGACACGAGGGAGAGCAGGAATCAGTCATCAAAGATTGAGGATTGCGTAGAGGGTTCCAGGCAAAGGAAATAGCATGTGCGACAGTGCGGAGGAGGGACAATATCACTCATTTGAGACCTGAAGATGGTTCTGTGTAGCTGAGTATGACATGGAGAGGAGAATGAGAAGTTGGCAGGGCCCAGATCTTGTAGGGCCTTGAATGCCAGGCTGAGGTGCCTGGACTGCCCCTGAACTGAGCTGTGACAGGGATGGAGCAGGTGGTAGCCAAGGCAAAGACAACTCCCCAGACCATGTGATGGAGAGGCTCCCCTGGGTCAGTGGCTGGGGAGGACAGAAGAGCCTTGGATGTGCTTCTTGCCTCCTTGAGTTTTGCTGCTTCACCCACATGCAGCCCTTACCCTGCTGGGTCCCAGTGTGGAAGCCCCTCCAAGGCTAGGAGCACACAGAGACCCCCACCCCAGGAGGACGGCCCAGAGCCACCACCCAGTCTGCTGGAAAATGGGCCCTTCCCCTAGCTATTACCTGCTGTGTCAACGAGGGCCCAGAACCAGATTTAAGAGAACTAGGAGGCGTCCCTTCACTTCTATGAAATCAACAACATATCAAATGAGGCCTTTGGTCACCTATAGGGAGGGCCCAGCTCTGTGGTCCAGCAGTGATAGTCCTAGGCCCTCTCCATCCCTCCAAAAGGCCCAATCATCAACATCCTGGGGTCATCTAAGCCCCTGCCCTCCCCCACTGCCTTTGCCCCTGCAGTTCTCAGCACTGGGGCTTGTCTGGTTCCTTCAGTCTTCAGCCCTCAGTTCAAGCCATCATCTGCTCTGTGCTTCCCCCGGCCCCGCCCCTGTCCACCCCTCTGTGCGCCCCTGGCACCGTGCAAGTCCCTCATCACAGCCCTTGTTCTGCTGGACTGTCAGGGTCTGGTTGCTAGTCTGTTTCCTGAAAGTGCCTTGAGGGACTTTTAATGTTTGCAGAGTGAAAGAATGAATCAGACAGGTGGAAAGAACTTAGACTCCCATGTGACCTTAGGAAGTCAGTCAGCCTCTCTGAGCCTAAGTCTCCCTGGTTGCCTTCCTGGGGCGTATGAGGCCAGAAAATGGCCAGTTAGCTTAGTAGGTAAGGACACAGGTTCTGGGGTCTGAAATGGGGGTTTAAATCCCAGCTGTACCATTTACAGGTTGTGACCATGGACAAGTTCCTAACAGCTCTGTGCCTCAGTTTCTTCAACTGAAAAGTGAGGATAGTAATAGAGCCTACCTCTTAGGGAGAATTCCCTTCTACATCCATGTCTCTCCTCTGAAGGACGTCATGTCTGACTCAGGAACACACAAGGTTCCCTGCTGCCAGTAGGCTTGAACCTGCCCTTGTGGGCAGCATGATTTTGGGAAGGCACTGATCTCCCATTTCGGGCTCTGCTAACTCTACTAGAAACCTGTTTCAGACCTTCTCCTCTCTCTGCAAACCTCCCGTCACCTACTCCCCATCCCAGCTGATGACCTCGCTTCCTACCTCACTGCAAAGGTGAAGCCATCAGACGAGAATTCCCATGAGCTCCCAGCACTGCCCCATCTACCTCGGTGCCCATTCATCCCACCTTCTCTCGGTTCTCGGGGGCAAACTGTCTGGCCTCAGCTGTGCGGTGGCTCCCACTCGTGAATGGCAGTCCAGGCCCTCACTCCCGCAGCTCTCTCCCCTCCTTCATCCTCAGTTCTGCCCCTTCTACTGGATCTTTCCCATTATCCCACAACTACGCTGGACTTCTGTCTTCTGGACTGCTACATTCTCACTCCTTCCTTTAAGTAAAACTCCTTGACAGCATTGTCTCCACCTGCCTGTCTCCACTTCTCTTCTCGATGGGCTCCAATCAGGCTTCTACCCCTATCACAGCTCCACCAAAACAGCTCTTATCAAGGTCACCAGTGCCCTTCATGCTGATAAACCTGGAGAATCTTCCACTCTGGGTCCTCCCACATGTGGCTCGGCAGCCTTCGCCACAATTAATCACGCTCTCCTTCTGGAAACGCTTCCTCCGCTTGGCTTCCAGCACATACCCAGGTCACCCTCTACTTCTCTGACTGCTTTTTCTCAGTCTCCTTGGCTGGGCACCTCTCCTGTCCCTGACTTCTAGGAGTACCCCAGGGCTCCAAATGTTCCGGTGGTCCTCTTTCTTTTCTGTCTAGCCTTGCTTCCTAGGTGATCTTATCCAGGCTCATGAAATACTCTCCACATGCTGACACTGGCCCTGACCTTTCTCCTGTACTGCAGACTCCTAATTCCAACTGTCTTTTCCACATCAGCACTGAGATAGCTGATCAGCATCACAAACCTCACATGCTTACAATCCGTCCCTGCCAAAATCCTTGGAGTCTTTCCGGTCTTCTTTCTCTCACACCTGAGATCCAACCCATTAGCAAATCCTGCTGGCTCTCTCTTCAAAATATTTCCTAAATCTGACCCCTTCTCTCCACCTCCACCACCACTCCCTGCTCCAAGCCACACTCACCTCTCGCCTAGATTATGCAGTAGTAGTCTCCTCTCCAGTTTCCCTGCCTCCACCTTCAGTCTATTCTCAACCCCCCCAGCCAGAGAGGTGTTTTAAAAACTTAAGCCAGGCATGTCACTTCACTGCCCCAAGCATGGCTCCCGTCTCAGCATAAGATCCAAAGTGCTCACACTGGCTTCTAGGCCCCCATGGTTTGGCCACTGCTCCCTCCCTGACTCCTCACCTCCACCTCCTTCTCTCTCATTCCAGTCCAGCCACACTGGCCTCCTTACTGTTCCCTAAATGTGTCAGACATGCTCCTACCCCAGGGCCTTTGCACCTGCTGTTCCAGTGCCAAGAACACCCTTCCCTCAGACACCTACCTGGCTCACCCTCCTTCCTTCAGGTCTTGCCTCTAATGCCTCCTTCTCAGTGAGGTCTTCTTACTGGATCCCTTATCTAAAGCCTCTGTCCTACCTTAACTTCCTACAGCTCTTTTCCAGTTCCTTTATCACTGTTTAATACACAATATATTTTACTTATTTGCTTTTGTGTATTTTCTCTCTCACACCCTAGGGTGTGAGATCCATGAGGGCAGGGATTTTTGCCTGTTTTGCTCACTGCTGTATCTCTAGCACCTAGAGTAGTGCCTGGTGTGAAGCAGGCACTTGATATATACTGTATGCATAGAAGGAGTCAATGAAGTGCCCTCGGTCTCTTCATCTGGAGAATGGGTATACTAATGGAACCTACCTCATGGGGTTTTATGAGGTTTCACTGAACTGAGTGATTGTGTGAGTGCCCAGTACAGGCCCTGGAACACAGTAGGTGTTCAGCAAGGCACTCTGCGCATTACCCTGCCCTGCGCTGCGCTGTGTTTAGGGCAGGAGGCTGGGCTGGGCTGGGACAAGTTCCACCTAGCTCTGGCCCGTGATAGTCCATGCCTCTTCCTGGGCCCTCTCAGGAAGTGGCAGGCAGGGCCTTACCTGGGTGGATGTCCTGGAAGAGGGACTTCCAGATGGTGTACTGCAGGGGCCCCGTGTACTTGGAGGTTGGGAAGTCTTCGTATGTCAGGTTGGTCTCATGGATTTTTCCCTTGAGCCTGGAAAGAGAGCAGGAGAGAAGGCTGCACCGGGGCCTGGATTCCTGAACCAACGCTGGGGCCCTGCAGTCATCTTCAGGGCAGCTGACATAGGGTGAGGTCATGAGTGAGAAGTCTGCGGGACTCAGATTCAAGTGCCTGCTTGTACCACTTCCAACCTCTCTGGCTATTACCCCCAGTTTTCTCATCTTTAAAATGGGTACTATGGTAGCACCTCCCTTCTAAACTTGTGAGGATTATATGGCATAATGCATATAAAATGCTTAGCACAGTGCTTGGCTCATAGTCAACACCAAATTCATAATGTTAATGATCAGTGTTAATCACCAGCAAACCAATAATTAAGTGTCATTATTATTAAGGGTGGCTTTGGGGCCGGAGACCTGGGCTTGAATCCTGGCTCCACCATTTACTAGATGAAGGGCCTTGGCCAATTGACCCAGCTTCTCTGAGCCTCAGTTTCTGTATGTGTGAAATGGAGATGACAGTGGTAGCTACCACCAAGAGGACTGGGAGGGTTATTGTAATATAAAGCCCTTATATAATAATATGTAATATCAACATTATTATAAAAAATATAATCTATAATGTAAATAACAGACAATACATTTCTAATATAAGCAACATAATATTATAATACAAGTAATATACTATATAATTATATATATTATTAAATATTAATTATAGAGAATATATATGCAGTATATTATATATATATAAAATAATATATATCATAAAGCCTTTAGCTCAGGCTCTGGCACACAGCAAACATCCATAAATGTCTGATGAAGATTTGAATGAATGAATTCTCTGCTAAAGACTCCATCTGCCTCCACTCCTACCACCCTCACGGGTCAGGGAGGGGATGCCCACCTGGGTGAGGCCCCGGCAGGTGGCACTTACCGCTCAGACAGTGAGGCCACCCCGGCCAGGAAGGTGTGGCGGTCGGTTTCGGCCAGCCGCTCCTGCAGGATCTGGGCCCCCTCCTGCACCTTGCGCAGCTGCTGGCTGTAGCGCTGGACTTTCTGCTCGATGTCAGTCAGTGTGCGGGCCGTGTCCGCCTCCAGCTCCTCCAGCATGGCTTTCTGCCGCTCACGCAGCAGCCGGTGCAGCCGCTCGAAGACCTCACCAATAGTGGTCCGCAGGCTTTTGGTAGAGGACTGTGGGGGACAGTCATCAGGGTTAGGGCAGGGGGAGTGGATGGCGTGATCCTGAGTGAGACGAGGAAACCAAGAGCCTTGCCCCGCAGAGAGGAAAGGGTGGGAAAGGGCACGCTTGGTGGGGGGAAAGGCACATGCATGGTGGCATGAAAGGACCAGCATGGCCAAGGACAGCAAACAGTTCTATGTGGCCCACTAGGAAACTAATAAATGGTTCAGGACTTGGTGGGGGGAAAGGCACATGCATGGTGGCATGAAAGGACCGGCATGGCCAAGGACAGCAAACAGTTCTATGTGGCCCACTAGGAAACTAATAAATGGTTCAGGTGAGACAATGAGGCTTGAACTAGAGGAGGAGCCAAGATGATGGCTAATGTCCCGTGGGAGATGGGGGATGGGGAGGCTGGAGGCAAGGGGAGGGGGACGGGAGAAGACGCCGAGTTCAGTCTGGGCTACAGTGACATTTTTAGTTTTAAAGAAATCACTCATGGGGCTCATTCATGGGGCTCAACAGAAGAGGATGAGGAGATCACAGATGTCAAAGAGCTTTATAAACTGCAACATGCTGGGCAAAGCTTGGTGGTCACCCACCTGTCCTGCCACCCCTAAGACCATCTGGCTGAGAAACAAGACCTGGAGTTCAGGGCCATTATCAGATGAGCTAAGCATGGACATGTGGTTCTCTCTGCCCTCACTGCCACCGCGAGGCCCAGGAGGGGGTGGGGTAGTGAAGGACACAGGCTTTGGTGCCCGACAGCCTGGGTAAGAATCCTAGCTCTGGGCCTCTAGCTGTGGCAACCTCAGGTGCCTAAGATCTATAAACCTTAGTTAGTTAGTTTGTTTGTTTAATCTGTGAAAGGGGTAACAAAAGCTACCTCTCAGGGTTGCAGTGAAGATGAAATCAGGGTATGTTCATAAAATGTGTGACAGTCTGAGGTGCAGAGAAAGAGCCTGGTTATTGAAAAGGGATCGATTCTAACGGTCACATCCTGGAACTGCTCACTGAGAGATGGCTTCTGAGCTGGGGCCTGAAGGACAGGCAGGATGTCAGCTGGGTGGGGGACCAGGCAGAGTGAAGCTTGTGACGAGTCAGGACGCCCCGGGCTGCAGCAGCATGTGCGGCCTGCCTCTGCAGTTTTACTTTGTGGGATTCTGGCTGCGAGTTCATAGAGTCAGAGACCCCTCTGTGTTCAGTGCTCAGGGCTCTGTGGGAGGCTCAACAAAGGCTCAATTAGGGCCTCTTCCCTCCCTCTTGCAGCAGGAAGAACTGCTGGCAGCGGGCCAGCCTCCCTGCGCATGCCCACCCAGAACGCCAGGCACACAAAGAGGGGGCAGAGGAGAGAATGGGTGGAGGCTCAACAAAGGCTCAATTAGGGCCTCTTCCCTCCCTCTTGCAGCAGGAAGAACTGCTGGCAGCGGGCCAGTCTCCCTGCGCATGCCCACCCAGAACGCCAGGCACACAAAGAGGGGGCAGAGGAGAGAATGGGGATGAGTGGCCAGGCTGCTGCGGCCTCCCTGAGCCCTCCCACCCAGGGAGGGCTGAGGGCTACTGATGGGGAAGAAGGGGCCTGTCCTCCCTGCACCACCTGGAGCTGCTCTCCAAAGGCCCCCACATCCCATGGCCACCCCTTAGATCCTCCTAGACTACTCTGCAGCAGTGTCTGGCCCACTCACCACCCACTGCTGATGGAAAGTTCTGGTGTGCCTCCCATCTCCATGGCTGCTCCCTCTCTGCCACCACGTTCCTCGAGGTTCATCCAGGCCAGTTCCTTCCACTCTCACCCTACGTGCCCTCCTCCTCATGAACCCCATTGCTTTGAGAATGGCTCCCAAATCCATATTGATGGCCTTGCATGTTTCCTGAGCATCATATCTATTTTTCCAACTGTCGCCCTAACATGTCCCCCTGTGGTCCCACAGGTCTCTCCAACCTACTTGATCCACAAGTCAACTCCTGTCTTTGCCAACAATCTCACTGCTGGAGTGATCATTCTGAAGTACAGACTGGCTCACAGCCGACCTTGTGTTTAGGAACCTTCCTCAGCTCCTTGGTGACTAGTAAACTGCTAAATTCCTTAGCCTGGCATTCAAGGCTCTTTTCAGTTTGATCCTAACTTACCTCCCTGGCACCACTGTATTGCAATTCCACCTGCCTGGAACGACCCCCACCCAAACCCTTTATTCAACTGGCAAAAGACCTAACTTGACAGCTACCGCCTCTGAGATACCTTCTCTAACCTTTTCAGGCAGTTAGATGTTCCCAGAGCCTTTTGTAAACACTTTGAATACACTGTCCCACATTTTCTGTCTCCCTGGCTAGTGGATGAACCCCTCCTGGGAAGGAATGACATCTTCCTCAGCCCTGTACCCCATGCCCATCCCAGGGCCTGACACAAGGCTGGAAGTCAGGAGCTGCTTGAGTGGTGAAGGAAGAAAGGGGGAAAGAAAGGGTCCTGCTCAAGATGGCTCCATAGAGCTGAGCACAGATTCCACCTTCTTCCCAGGCTGGGGGTCCGGTGTCCCCAGGACAAGAGAGGATGAGCAGGGAAAGAGGGGGAGGCAGGGAGAGGGAGATGAGAAGTGGAACATCAGAGTGACAGCTACCTTGGCATCCCTGAGCGTGACCCCAGTGGGTCCTCCCAACCTACCCAGTTTGCTGGCCACAGAGCCATAAATCTGGCTGAGGACATCCAGCATGAGGCTGGAATATGCACCCAGCTCTGACAGAACTGCACAGTAAGCTCCCAACTTGCCACGTACTAGCTGTGGAGCCGCAGGCTGGTCCCTCAACCTCTCCATGCCTCAGTTTCCTCGCTGATAAAATTGGGACAAAAACCGTTCCTATCCCCAAAGGTATTTTTTTTTCCTTTCACTCATTTGTTCTACAACTAGTTATTGTGTGGCAGACACTGTGCTAGGTTTGTGGGAGTCCTGCTGTTGTAGAGGTGATATTCTGTGGGGTTCAGTGAGACGATGAAGGGAAAACATAATTCTCAGTAGAGAGGAAGAGCCAGCTTACTAGGGTGCCCCATTTACTCAAGTTCTTTCTAGGGCAGAGCCACCCCTTCCCCAGGCCCCTTTCTTCGGTGCTGTGGCTGGGAAAGCAGCCCTCACCCCAGCCCACCACATCTCTCAGAACACCATGGTGCCTAGGGGAGCTGGGGCCCTTTCAGAAAAACACTCTGCCAAGAATGCGTCACCCTGTCAGGCCAACCAAGGAAAACTTTGGGCCCAAGGAGAGAGATCAGACAGGCCCTCAGGCTGGGCCACTGGAGGGTCAGGCGCCTCAGGAAAGCTGAGTCAGGCACCAGGTGAAATATGACCTCCAAAGCATCCATAGGCATTTCTTGTATAAACACCCCAGTCCAGACAGGAAGTGGAGCTGGGGGAACTGGAGGGGGAGGTGGCCCCACAGGACCCCCCAGAGGCAGACAGATGGACAGGAAAATGGGGGAGGAAGAGGTCAGTGCAGAAAAACAACAGGGGTGTGGGAGGGGGTGGTGGTGGAGAGAAGGCACAGCCCATAACACTCCCTTCTCATCCAGGCAGAGGCTTCCACTTGCTTCTTATAACCTGAGAGGGACAGAAGCATCGGACAGACGGTGAAACTGAGGCTGTGGGAAGCAATTAAGCCAGAGTCCTGTGACTGGTTCTCATCTACTGCCCGCTGAGGGTCTTGCCCAGAGGCACTCTGGAATGTTCTCTGAAGAAATGTTTGTCATGACCTTCTGAGACCCCACAGCGGGTTGGTGGCCAAGCTGGGACACAGATCTGGGTTTCCAATGGCCTCTCAGGCCCCAGGATGACCTGCGGCGGCCCTGAGCATTCCTAAGGCTCTGCTCGAGCGGCTCCGGCAGCAGCAGTCCTGCTAGGCGTGGAGGCAGCCCCAAATCACCCTGGATTTCCCCGGACACGGCCCCACTGCACAGATGGGAAGATAGGGGCTCAGAAGAGTATATAGCTTACCCAAAGCCACACAGTTAGTTGCCGAACAGAACCCATGTCCCTCCTCTAAGATCAGGGGATGAAGTCCTTGTCTTTCCTTTTTTCCCCCCAAACCATTATAGCCAGAGACTGCAGGGTTTGGCCCCACTTTTCAGAGTCTATATCCCTATGGCCTGAGCTCAAAAGGGGAGATGATACCAGGGCTGGGCCACAACCATCAGGAGGACATGCTCAGGGTCGGCTCCTCTGGCAATTAGGGGAGAGAAAAAAGAGAGCGGATACATTTTGCCAGCCATTCAGGAAACGGGGGGTTTCTGGAGGGTCCCTGGTCCCACCCCAACTTCCACCCAAAGTGGGAAGAGAGAAATGGCCCCATCCTCAATCTGGGTACCAGCCCTAATCCTTGCCCTCAGTTACCGTGGAGTGGGCCCCGCCCCTTCCAGCCGGCTCCGCCCCGAAGCCCCCTGGCCCCCCCACCTTCCCCGGGGCCGGCTCACCTTGGTCTCTGCCAGCTGTCGCTTGAGCAGCTGCAGCGCCTCGGTGTGCTCCCGCTCGCTGTCCTGAAGGGCCTGGAGCTGCTCCTTCAGTTCTCTCTGAAACACACACGGGGCTGGGATGCGGGCGCGGGCGGGACCTGGCCCAGCACGCGGTGCTGATGAAGTGTCCGGCCTGACCGCTGCCGGGAGTTATCTTGGCTGCGTCTCCCATCCCCAACACCCATGTCCTGTAGAGCCTGTCTCCTAAGTATTTCCTGAGTCCATCCCAGTTTTCACCTGGATTTTTGCAACAGCCGTCTCTGGCCATTCCAGGAGCTTCTGGTGTCCACATACACACCCTGCACACCCCGCCCCGTTGGCAGCTGGCTGCCTGCTGGGAATCCTCTGGTAAGAACCCAGGCTGCACACAGTCCGTCGCTGCAGACTGACCGCCAATGTTCTCTGAGCGCGCACAACGGGCTAGGTACCAGTTCTTAGCCCTTTGCTTGTACAGTCAAGCGTCCCTCATCCAAAAATCCTAAATCCGAAATGCTCCAATATCTTAAAATTTTTGAGTGCTGACATGAAGCCACAAGTGAAAAATTCCACACCTGATCTCATGTTATGGGTCATGTGTTTCACGTACAAAGTTATTTAAAATATTGTATAAATTACTTTCAGGCTCTGTGTGAAATGTATATGAAACATAAATGATTTTAGTGCTTAGACTTGTGTCCCGTCTCCAATATATCTCAGGCTATATATGAAAATATTCCAAAATCTGAAAAAATACAAAATCCACACTTCTGGTCCCAAGCATTCTGGATAAGGAATACTCAACCTGTATTAATTCATTCGAGCCTCTCAGTAACCCTAAGGAAAGCACTATTCTTATCCCCATTTTCTGATAGAAAGAAAGGTACAGAGAGGTCAAGAAACTAGCCCCAAAGCATACAGCTAATCCTGTAAGGATAAAGTCAGAATCGGAACCCAGGCAGTCTGGTTCTGGAGAACATGATCTTGATGCCAGGTGACACATTTTGTACAAAGACGACATCCACGATGAACAACAAAAAATCACGATAGACAAGATAACAAGATTTTAAATAAAAACAGGATCAGAAATAGAGTTTTCCTTTGCCTCAGGTTCCAGTATGGCTCAGGAGGGCATTGCTAGTGATCTTGTCCTTGTTTAAAATTTTGATACTTTGTTCATCATTAATTTTCTTGCATTAATTTTAAGAAATATTGCATTAAATATTATTCATCTTGATTAGTGTGTTTTTTGGCACCTACCTCTATCATGCACCTCCCTCACCTCACTCTAATCCCACCTCTGTCTCCACTACCCTCCCCTCTCACTCCCATCCAGCCAAAGTGGCCTTATTTACTGTCCCTCTATCATCCTGAGCTTGTTCCAACCAAAGGACTTCACAATTGCTATTTCCTCTGGCTGGTGTTCTCCACTCTCAGATTTTCTCATGGTTATTCCTTAGTATAATTAATTTATCAACTCAGGTGCTGCCTCCTCAAAGGGCCTTGCAGGACCTCCAATGACAGTGGCACCTCCTTATACCCTCTGCCACACATCCTGCTTCAGGG
The DNA here is from genome assembly GCF_000696425.1 of Galeopterus variegatus. NCBI lineage: Eukaryota > Metazoa > Chordata > Mammalia > Dermoptera > Cynocephalidae > Galeopterus > Galeopterus variegatus. Next base: position 32,068 of record NW_007736702.1, read on the forward strand.
TCTCCATAGGGCCTTCAGCTGTCTGAAATGCCCTTACTCGTTTATTGCGTGTTTATTGCTTGTTTCCCTCACTAGAATGTGAGTTTCACAGGGTAGGAATCTTGTCTGACTTGTTCACAGCTGTATCTCCAGTGCTTAGAACAATGCTGGCATGCAGCAGGGCCTCTGTAATTATTTGCCAAATGAATGAATTGGGTGTGGAGGTGGGTACTGCCCAGCACAGGGTCCAGCTGTCTGCACTCATCGGGAATCATGTCCACTGTATCACAACTAGTCGTTCTATCTGCTTCTCTTCCCTCCCCATAGTAGACCATGAGTCCTATGGGGCAGACCCTTTCTGCTCCTTCTCTGTATGTCCTGCACCCAGCAATGGCCTGGCACTGAGACGAGCTCAAGGAAGTTTCCTGTGTGAATGACTTTCCACAGAAACAGCCTCTGAGCAGGGCCTGGGTCTCCCAGTCAGCCTGGGCTGACTTACCTGTTCATGTTCACCTCCCTACCGTTCATTCATCTTGTCAGAGCAGGGAGGATCCTCGCAAAACATCTAGTTTAACTAATTTTCCAGACTAGGTAGTAGCAACATGGGAAAATGATGCTTAGCATGATGATGACATGCTAAGGGAAGAATGCAGAAAACAAAATTATCTTTGCTTACTATCGCTTATTCATTCAACAAATATTTATTGAGCAACTACTATGGACCAGGTACTGTTGACTCCCTGGGGATACAGCAAAGAACAAGACAGACACAGTCCCTGCCCACAGGGATCTTACAATCTAGTGGGGAAGACAGACTAAGGAAAATAATAAAGGAGTGAAATAATTACAAATGTGCTCTAGAGAAAATAAAGCAGTGTGGGATAGGGGGCGACTTTAGATAGGGTGGTCAGAAAAGCTTCTCTGAAGAGGTAACAGTAGAGATGACAGCTGAAGGATGAGAAGGAGGCAGTCATGAAACCAGGGTAAGACAGAAAATGGGAGCAGTCTGTTTTGTGAGAGTAGAGAGCTTGCACTAATAATGGTTGGGACTCTGGTAACCATCCAAGGCCATGAGGCAACTGTAAACAAAGATAAAAGTCAAGCTGAAGCCAACAGAGTAGAAGGAAGGAGCCTTAGAAGGAAGAGGGTCCCTGATGACTGTGCGGCAGCCACACCATCACTCAACTCAGTGATGTGCTGGATCTCTGGGAAAAAAAAAATCCCCGGTAGCGTTTGCTAACTTCCAGAGTGTAAATGCTCCCACCAAAGCAATTTCAAGCTATCAAGGTGAGGTCATCGTACATGGAATTGGGGAGAGATGTGCACAATCAGCTCTCAGGAGCCAGTGCAGCCAGCTCCAGCACACCACTGCCTGGAGTCCTTTCCTACAGGCTTGTTTTACAGGAGAGAGAAATCCGCCCCCACCTAATTTCAGCTATTTCAGTCAGGTCTCTATTACTAACAGCTGAAAGTCATTCCTGATAGAGTCATGTGCTTCTGAGTTGCCTAAGAGTGCAGAATGACCACTCCTCAGGCCCTCCCTGACGGCCTTGGGCCCATCCAGCCTGGGACACAGTCTGGCTGACATGCAGATGTGTGAGGAGATGGGCTGAGTGCTACAATTCTCCTCCTTGGTGGTCCCTGGGGGTCCATGTAAGACCCTGCCACCCAGGCGGCTCTTCAGCGTTCCTGAGAAGCTGCCCTGGAGGCTGCGTTCTTCACATTGCTTAGGGCACCCGAGGCACTTGACAAATTCCTCTCTATTTTGGAGTCGGGACAAGGAAGGCTGGCCTGCCTCATTCCTCCTGGGTCCTGGGTGCAACAGAGCACTCATTCACCCACTCCACAAACCCGTGTTGAGGCTTCCTTGGATCCCATGTGGTGCTGTGTCAGGATTGATGGAGGCATGAGGGACAAGTTCCAACCCATGGTGCCGCGAGTGTGCCTGAGCTGGGGACGCAGACAAGGACATAGACACTTGCATCACAGCGAATGCTGGGATAGTGTTAAGGGACCCCAAACCTGCTCCTCTACCCATGTTCCCGATCTCAGTGGAGGGCACCCCCTCACTGGCATCGAAGCCAGAAAACTGGCCGTCATCCTTGACACCTACCACCCCCAAACCAATCCAACCACTCATAGATAGTGTTAAGGGACCCCAAACCTGCTCCTCTACCCATGTTCCCGATCTCAGTGGAGGGCACCCCCTCACTGGCATCAAAGCCAGAAAACTGGCCGTCATCCTTGACACCTACCACCCCCAAACCAATCCAACCACTCATCAGGTTTGCTCTGGAATTTGTTCTCTCCTCTCTACACCCCTTCCCCTGGTTCAGTTTTCATCGCTTCTTTTTGGACCGTGGCGCCAGGCTCCTCCCTGCCTCTGCCCTCTCCTCGCTGCTCTGAGTGTCCACACAGCAGCTGCAGTGATGGTTCTAAAGGACAGATCTGTAAATACTTCTCCCCCACCCGTGCTCCTTTGTAGGATTTCCATGTTGTCTGGGAAGAAGGGCACAAAGCTGTAAGGTGGCATTCAAGGCCCTTCCTTTCCAGTCTTAGCTCTTGGTCCAGATCTGCTTTGTCCAATACAGTAGCCACTAGCCACATGTAGATATTTAAGTGGCAACTAATTAAAATGAAATGAAATTGAAAATTCAGTTCCTTGGTTGCACTGGCCATATTTCAAGTGCTTAATGGCCACATGCGACTAGTGGCTACTGTATCAGACGGTGCCCACGCAGAACTTTCCATTATCCCAGAAAGTTCTATCAGACAGTGCTGCTCTGGACGCACTAAGCATCTTGCAGCGCTTTCCTCCAGGTCTTTGCATGTGCTGTGCTCACTGTCTGGAATGTTCACCCACATGTTTTTCTCCACTTCTTGGACTCATACTCATCTCCTAAGACCCATACCAAATGTCACCTCCATTGAGAATTCACATCCCAAACTCTCCACGCTGTCATCAGACACTCCTCCATGTGCACAGTGCTCCACACTTGCACCCTGATGGCACATGCTGCATTTTAATAGCCAGGTTACCTGTCAATCCCCCCTCAAGATTGTGGGCTCTTGAGGGCAGGGACTATGCCAGAGAGACTGTCACACTCTCAGTATCTAGGACAGGAATGGGCACAGACCAGCCTCCATAAGAGTTTGCAGAATGAACCTGCACAGGGAAGAGGCTGGGCTGGGTCAGAGCTCATCTCTGAAAGGGTGTGGGGGAGAGAGGGCTCCAGGCAGGGAGCTCTCCCCATGTAGGCTAGGGGCAGAGCCTGAGGGACCAGCTAACTTAGGAAAACCAAACTCTAGTACCCACAGGGCCAGACTTAGGAGGTAGCCCAAGCTCTAAGTTGCCCCCCAACTCACCCCAACCTGCCCCCGTGGGTCTCCTTTCAAGCCTAGGGTTAGGAGGCTGGCTCTACCACCCACTAACTGTTTGACCCTGGGATGTCACTAACCTCACTGTGCCCCAGTCCCTCTTCTGCAAAGTGGGGTCGTCAGACCTCCTAGGGTTGGAGGGTGAAATGGTATAACATAAGAAGGGTCCAAACCCTCACAGGGCAGAGCCTGGCATACACTGGGTGCTCAGGAGACAGAGCAGCCACCGTGTCCCATATGATGCTCCTCAGTCAGTTCATGTCCTCACCCCTCGCTGTGTCCACATGGCCCCTCCCTGCCTCCTCAGATGGCCAGAGCAGGAAGAGGCCAAAGGGACCATCTGGCCCAACCCTTTGGACTGCCAGAACAGGAAACAGAGGTTCCAGGAAAGGGAGTGACTGGCCCACGGCCACACAGTTTGACAGGAGAACAAACCAGGAGGTTTACTCCCAGCCAAGAGGTAAGACAGGAAACAGAAATATGTTGATAAACTGCTAAGTGACAGAGTTAGTCCCAAGGAAGGACGCTGGGGATGGCAGAGGCTGGGACCAGAGGGGCTAGAGGCGGGCGTGGTTTGAATTTCACAGGAGTCTTACCATCCTTGAGGTTAGTGTCTTTATTACCTTCATCTCACAGGGGGAAATTGAGGCTCAGAGAGGTTAGCAGCTTGTCCAAGGTCACACAGCGAGTAAGGTACAGAGGCGAGGCTCCAAATAACTTCAAAAATCCATGTTCAAAACCACTCGGCCTCTAAGCCTCCCATTCAATTCAGTAATTTCTGGGCACCCATGGAGGGTCAGGCTTCTCACTGGCCACTCCAGGGATGTCGACAGTCCTTGCCCTTGAAGAGTTTGCAGTTAGTCAAGAAGGCAGAAACTCGAATAGGTAGAATGCAAGGGAGAACAGGATAAACACAGAGGGCTACCTCAGATCCAACACAACAGCCACCGCTGGCCGTGTTTGTGACACCCTCCCTCCATCTCAGCTTCTAAATCTGTAAAGTGAGGCTGTAGAGCACGAGCTCCACAGAGTTGTTGTGAGGATTAAATGACTTAATTCGTGACCCGACATGACGCACAGGGTGAGCTCAATCAATCTCAGGTGGTGTCGTTACCATCGTACTAATTATAATTATACGTGAAACAGAGACTCCGAACTGGGGGAGCTTTAAGGACAGAGTTTATTTCTGATGGAAGGGCCAGGGAAGATAGATGGGTAGGGTTCCTTCAAGTCTCCAGGATGGGGCTAGGGCATTCCATGTGGAGAGAACTAGTCAGACAGGGGCATACCTGGTGTGTGCAGGAAGTGGGGGCAGTCGGGGATGGCTGGAGCCAGGTATGTGGAGTCACAAGCTGGAAAGGCCAGGTGGGGCTAGCTGGGGTGGAGCTGGAGGGTGGAGGAGGCCTTTATGTCATTCTGGAAGAGCTAGACTCTGTGGGGCCCCATAAGAGCTAGGGCAGGGCAGGATGTGGACACTGGGGAGGGACACACTTCAGAGGGCAGAGCCACAGCTCTCCAACTGCTGGTGCAGACCTGCACATGCAATTGTGCAAATATATCAGCTGCACACCTCCGGGGCTCCCATTGGTTTGAAGCGGCCAGGACTGGGGCAGTAGCTTCAGGGGAGGAGGTGAGAGCCAGGGCTCAAATGCCCCCAAGGCCAAGGCCAGACCTCCCCTCCTGCCAGGAAACCCCCTCCCTGGCCCAGGGGACAAAGCAGCTGTGGGAAGCTATCTCTGCTCTGGCTTCAGGCTCTGGCTTCAGGGACCCTTCCTGTCCCAAAGGAGACAGCATGAACTTGGGAGTCAGGAAAACCTGGGTTGGAATCCTGGCTGCATGACTTGGAGTAAGTCACTTCCTCCCCTCTCAGGGCCACCTCCAAGAGTCTTATCTGTAAGAGGGTGATAAGAGCCCCCTCACTGGGTTGTGAGGAGGGCTAAATGAGATGGCATCTATGAAAGGAAGGGCCCGGCATGGTACTGGCACACATGGTACTGCTTGAGGCCTCTCCTCTTCTTCATGCCCTGGAACTATTCTCTCTTTCCCTCTCTGACCCAAGGAGGCCAGAAATCTTAACATGGCACACTGAACTTGCCTCTCCTTTTTCCTTCCCCTCCAATCCCTCGTCCATGTCCAGACTCCTGATGTTCCTGTTCATCCCGACAGACCTGAATTCTTCTATCTCTTCTATGTCTTTGAATTCCAACCCTCCCTGTGCACTTCTGAGCTGCACAGTCTCTGGTGACCTCTGACCATTACCCTGTCCCAGGGTCTCCACCAGTCCACCTGGCACACTGCCCCATTATGACCATCTGGCCAGGCCATACTTGCCTTCTCAAACCTATTCCTGGCTCCCCAGCAGCCTCACGATCAAGCCCGAGCCCCTTGGGTGGGTGTGTGCATCTGTACGTCTGTGTGTGCATCCAGAGCCCTTCCTGAGCTGGCCAAGCCTCACCTCCCTGTTCTTACCTCCTCTTACCTCACACCCTCCCCTCCAGCCACAACAATCCCCTGAATGTGTGCTCACCTCCATACCTGTCCCTGGTCAGACTCAGATAACCTGAGTTCAAGTTCCAGCTTCAGTGACACCTGAAGCACAGTTTCTGAGCCTCGGTTTCCTCATTTGTAAAATGGGGCAATAAGGCCCCCCTCATAGGGTTGCTGTGAGGTTTACATGAGAGAGAGAGAGAGAGAAAGAGAAGGGGGGGGCAGAGAGAGCGAGCCTGCCAAAGTATTGAACCCTGTCCCAGGCACAGTCTGCACCCGGGCCGTGGTGTCTTGGGATGTTTTAATTCCCTCTGCCCTTAATGCCTTCTCTCTGCTTCCTAGCCTGAAGCCCTCAGCACATCCTTCAGGACTCAGCTCAACAGGACAAGTCAGTTACAGCAACCTACCAGTGATGGGCTGGTCTACCAGAACCATGGCAGAGCCAGGTCTTGTGTGGCTTTCTCCTGGGCACAACACAGGACTGGCTCTCAGTTGCCACAGCAGGAGTGTTGACTGAAAAAATTATTAAACGAATCTCTGAATCCCAGATGGAACCTACCTTCAGTTCCTCTAAAACCACCCTGAGTGTCCAAGCAGAGCTCAAGTTCGGGAAGGTACATGATGCTGTGAAAATACCACTGGACTGAGAGTTGGGAGAGCTGAGCTCTGGTCCAACCTCAGGCAAGCAAGTTTCCCCACGTGTAAAGTTGGGAGACAGTCAACCAGATGGTTTCTGAGGTCCCTCTCCATTTGCATGCTCCCGGAGGCAGTGAGAGTGTTGGGTAGGAGGGTGAGTTCTGGGTCAGACAGACCCAGTTCGAATCCCACCTCTTCCTCCTACCTGCAGTGTGATCTTGGGCAAGTTACTGAATCTCTCAGCCTCAATGTCTTTATCTGTGAAATGGTGCTAATTCTAGTCCCTCTCAGAGAGTAGGGAAAGGAAAAAGCGCTGTTGTGAGGATTAAATGCCCATAACGTAGCACCTGGAACATAGTAAGTGTCCAATAAACTTTTGCTATTAGTTTTCGGAGTTGTTTTTCTGTTGTCACTCCCTATCAGATCCTTTTCTTTCTATAAAATAGACATCTTGGGGCCCCCAACTTCAACCCTAAGTTTTTGCACTGTGGCCTGTGCTCAGCCAAGTTGTCCTGGCTGAAAAGGTCATTCTTGGCTGCCCAAACACCTGTGAAAAGGGAAGCGGAGATGCCAACAGCCTTGGCATCTGGGCTTGACCCACAGCCAGCCTTGCCCCCACGGAGGCTGTTCATTGCACATAAATCCTGCCCTCTCCTGGGAAAAGTAAAAGCAGAGGCCACTTCCCCAGGACACAGACAACCTGGTTGCCTCCCTGTCACAGTACAAAATAAAGTGCTGTCATTGTTTTCGATAGGCAGCAACTCTCTCTTCCTCTTCACACATAAAGTGGGAAGTCTTGTTCTTACTTCCATTTCCCAGATTGGGAAAAGGGGTGCAGAGAAGGCAGTGCCTTCCACTTTGCTGAAAGAAGCCAGAGCCAAGATCTGAACCCAGTGCCCTAACCCTGCTCTTTCCTCGTGGGGCTGCCTTGGCATCTCTAGGTCACCATATCCAGCTTGTTGGGGCTCCCATCCCAGGCGGATCCATGGCTGTCTTCGCTGGCATGAAGGAGGCCTTGGGAAAGGCTCCAGTGGTCACATGAGGCCTGGAGGGGGTGACTGAGACTGAATCGGATCCCTTCTCTGGGGGATAGGAACCTGAGATGCCCAGAGAGCCGGATGTGATGCCTGACCAAGATGACATCCCAGCCACCTGCCCTCGGAGCGTCAGCTGGCACAGACAGACAATGCCCTCAGCCTGGCCCTGTGCTGAGTACTCTTAGTACAAATACAGGCAGGGTGGGTGGGAGATAATTACCCCACCCTCAGAGGTAACTCAGAGGCTGTAGGTGGCACAGACTGGCTTCAAATCTTGGCTCTGTCATTTACCAGCTGGGTGACCAAATAAGTTACTTAATTCCTCTGAGTCTTTGTTTCTTCATCTGTAAAAGGCATAGATAACAGTCCCAACCCAACAGGGTGCTATGAGGATGAAATAAGGTAATACAAGAAAAGCTCTTAGCACAGCCCCAGGCTCTGAGCTAAGCAGGGCTCAGTGAGCACTGGCTGAGGGGCCCCAAGCCCTCTGCAGATGGGGCCCTTCCCTCCCCTCTGCTCTGTGGTCTGGCTGCTCAGTGTGTGTGTGGGGGGGTGGCGTGTGGGGGGGGGGAGACACCAGCACACACACACACACACATATACATACGTTACATAAGCATTCTATAGAACTACATAGTAACTCTAGCCATGTTTATCCAGGGGTGGGATTATGGGGAGACGTTAACTTTTACTTATATAGCTCTGCTTCTATGTTAATTTTATAACCTGAATAAATGAAGATATTTAACAATTATTGTGTGCCTACTGTACCAGGCACAGAACTAGGTACTTTTGATAAAAAGTATCCCTTACCCTTATGACATCCTTCCAGAATGTCATATTATCCCCATGTTACAGACGAGCATGTGGAGGCTTAGAGAAGTGACTTGACCAAGGACATGCAGCATGCTGGGATCTGACTCCTATATTGGAATCTGTAGTACAAAGCCATTCTGCTTGGCAGGTCAGGGAAAGCTTCACAGAGGAGGTGATATTTGAGCTGAATTTTTTTTTAAAGATGACCGGTAAGGGGATCTTAACCCTTGACTTGGTGTTGTCAGCACCACGCTCTCCCAAGTGAGCTAACCGGCCACCCCTATATAGGGATCGGAACCCATAGCCTTGGTGTTATCAGCACTGCACTCTCCCAAGTGAGCCATGGGCTAGCCCTTGAGCTGAATTTTGAAAACCAAGTGGGACTTCTCTGGGTCAGCATTCTCAGTCAGGGGTGATTTCAACCCCAGGAGACATTCACCAAGGTTTGGAGACATTTTGGGTTGTCACAATCTGGCGGGGCAGGGGGGCGTTGCTACTGGCATCTAGTGGGTAGAGGCTAGGAACACTGCTAAACTTTCTATGATGCACAGGATAGCTCTGCACAACAAAAAATCATCTGGCCCCAAATGTCAACAATGCCGAGTATGATGTATCATACTGTAGCTGACATTTATTGAGTGATTCCATGTGCCAAGTGCAGTGCTAAGTTCTCATGAACATCATCTTACTTTACCTCTACTTCCATGCTGTCATTGAAGGACCCAAGGCTCAGAGATGATAAGCAAGTTTCCCAAGGTCACACAGCTAGTAAATGGTAGAGCCAGGATTAGAGCTGCCTGAGTACAAAGCCAGAGTTCTTAATCTTTCCACTCTGCTGCCTTTAGGATTTATAATAAATGTAAAAGCTCCAGGCCAACTACTAGATAGGGTGTCAGGAGACACTCTGCACTCTGGCTGAGTGCAGGCCTGGCCTCCTTTGGCTGTGAGGCCTTGGGCAAGTCCTCCCCTTCCCCTGCCATTTCCCGTTGGTCAAGTGAATGTTGCACCAGATGATTTCCAAGGCTCTGCCAGCTCTGAGTCTGCAATTCTCCAGGAGAAGGACCCGAGCTCAGGTTCCAGCATCCACCAGCTGGTGTGAAGGGTGGGCTCAGCCTCATTTCCAGGACAAAAGTGGCTAATGAGCCCTGCTTTCCCACAGGAGGGAGAGGCAGGTGGGGGTGGAGGATGGCTTCAACCTTACCCAGGAGCATGCCCTCTCCAGGGAGGAGGCAGGTTTCTCTGGCACCACCTTGCCTCACCCAAAGGAGACACCAAAGCAAGACGTTCTTCTGAGGCAAGAGAGGTGGGTCTGGACATTCACTCAGCTGGGCACAAGAGCTCTCACAGGTAGGAGGAGAAAGAATGGGAATGCATGTTGTTCTAGCCTCTCCCACGAGCCAGGCACCTCAAATAGCAGGTTCATCCCAGGTCGGCCTTACAAAAGTCCCGGTAGGAAGAAACCATCCTGATCCCATTTTATAGACCGAGCATCACAGTTTATGTGAAACGACTCACCAAGTTACGCAGACAGTGACCAAGGCAGGTTTGGAACCCAAGTGTGTCTGACCCTAGGACAGTGCTCTAGAGAGTACGTGAGTGGGAGTCCTGCTTCTCTTTTCACACCAAAATAAAAGTGTTTCAATAATGTTTGGAGAAAATATATGCTCAATTTCTCCTGCACTCCCCAGGTCATGGAATGGAGTGCAAAAGCCCAAAACACAGTAATTCAGATTGACTGGTTTGCAGACAGGAGAACCAAGGCTCTGATGCAGAGGCTAGAATGCCAGTCAGGGAGGAAAGACGGTGAGCAGCATGGCTCACGCTGTGCCCTCTAGTCCTGATTCTCTCTCACCATCTGGCAGTGTGGCCTTGGGTAAGTCACATCACCTCTCCAGTGCCCAGTTTCCACATCTATACAATGAAGAGGCTGGACAGATGGTTTCAGGCAGAGTCCCTTTAAACTCTCAAAACCTACACCCAGTCCTGTCAAAGGTTCTCTCCTCCTACCTGTTCATTTGGCTTCACAGATGGGGAGATGGAGACAACAGTACCTAGCACAAAGGGCGCTGGGGATGGAGGGTCAATGCCAGCCTTGTGCAACCTCCCAGAGTCCCTGACCCTTGCTCACCCTCTGATGTGGCCTCCATCCTCAGACAGGTAGACTGGAAGGGGTCAGTTGTGGTTTTGGAATGAAAGGGACAGGGAGGGGGCAATGGTGAACATGGGCCATTTCTCCTGAGGCCAAGACTCATCCATGGGCATCTGCTGGGAGCAGGCTGGCTCCCGGAGGCTCATGTATGGAGGGGTTGGGACTCCCTACAATATAGGGGAAAGTAGTTATTTGGCTCCAGCTTTCATATCTCCAGGGCCAGAGAGTTCACTATGTCCCAACTTAGACCACTATATTTTCATAAAATGTTTGAGCCCCAAACCTACTGCTTATAACTGCTCCACAGTCTGGGCCAGCTTAGGCCAGAGTTTGTGATGCATTCATTTATTCATTCAACCTTGGTATGTGCTTTGGGCCAGGCCTTGTGTAAGGCTCTGGGACCATAGATATGAGGAATTAAGAGACTGTCCCTGGCCTTGGGGAACTGTGTGCTAGACTATTATCCCAAGGCCAGGAACATGGGGCTGCTGGATCTAAATGGTTTAGTTTGAAAAAAGGATTCCAGGCTCAAATAAGCTTGGGAACCATTTCATTAAACACAGTAAGATGGATTTCTTTTCTATAAGATTTCTCTAAGCCTTTAATATGCAAGTGCACACTGAGAATCCTTGGGGGAGGGGGGCTTAAAAGAAAATAGACTATATTTCCCAAATATGGCTAATCTTGGAACACTTGTTTTTAAAACATCAGACTTATTAATAGAGAGCATTTGGGGAAATGGAAAAATGCAGCTCTAATGCTATTTTTTTGGCCAGCGGAGCTTGGGGATAGTTTCACAGAGGACATTTGAGCAGGGTCTTGAGAGCTGAGTAGGAGTTTGTCAGTGAAGGTGGGAAGGTTTAAGGAAGACCAATTATAATCCAAGTATACTCAGGTTCCTCCACATGTACTGTTTCACTTAGTCTTTAAAGGTCCTGATGTGGGTGACAGAGCCAAGGAGTTTATCAAAAGCCCCTGGACCCCTACAGGTCTACCCTCCCTCCTTCTAGATCACCTCACATCCGGGCCATATTCTCCAAATTTTGAATCTTCAAGTCCTGGCTCCCCTCTCAACCTGGCTCCTACTCTGGTTTAAATCCAAAACGGTTGTATCTTGACTTGATCCCATACTTAACCCCTCATACACCTTGGCTTAACCCTTGGCACCCAAGCCTGCCTCGCAGCAGTTTGCTGACCCGAACATAGACTTCTCTCTTAGGTTAAAGCCTCATCTGCCCAGCACAATCTAGTCCGGATACTCCCCACTAGGTCCTGACACATACCTGATCCAGGACCCGCCCCTTAGACCCCGCTAGAGCTCAGCTGCTGGGTTTAGTACAGACCCATCCTCGCGGCCCCGCCCCCTGTCTGGCTCTGACAGTGGTCCTGCCCTTGCTCAGCTTTGATTCAGCTCCGTCCCCAACGCATCCTGAGCCCAGTACGTGGTCCAGTTGTGATCTCACTTGTCCCCACCGTCCCACCCCACCCTCGACCTCTCCCCAACCATGGACCAGCTCCTACTCCAGGTCTATCTCAGACCCCGCCCCCTAGCCCTGCCCAGCCCAGCCCTGCCCCGTGTTAATTCTGATAGGGCCCTGCCCCGGCCTGCGGCCCCGCCCCGTGACAATTCCTACTGGGCTCCGCCCACGGCCCGGCCCCGCCCCCGGCCGGCCGGGCAGCGCACCTGCAACTCCTCGAAGGCGTCGTCAATGCCGGTGACCTGATGCTGCTCGTGCAGCGCGGGCTCATCGCAGAAGAAGCAGAGCAGCGCGCGGTCAGTGAGGCAGAAGAGCTTGACCTTGTCGTGCGCCTGGCAGGGTCGCGCGGCGCGGCGCGCGTTGAGGATGGCGTCCAGCGGGAAGGCGCTGTAGCGCTCCACGATGTTGGCCAGCTTGAGGCTGGGCGCCAGCGCGGGCTCGGCGAACGTGCGCCGGCACTCGGGGCAGTCGCGGGCGCCCTGCGCCTCCTGCCGCACCCAGTGTTCGGTGATGCAGCGGCGGCAGAAGTAGTGCTCGCAGCCCAGGCTCACCGGGTCCTGGTAGATGCTCAGACAGATGGAGCACAGCAGCTCGTCCTTGAGGCTGCACGCCATGGCGCCGGCGAGGGGGGCCCGACAGGCAGCGGGGCGGCTGAGAGGGCGCGGCGCTGTCGGGGGCAGCACCGAGGAGTGGGTGCCGGGATGAGGCCCGCAGGGGCAGAGGCTACCGAAGAAAGAAGGGGGTGCTGCCCAGGAGGGGGGTAACGCGAAGAAGGGGCGTAGGGTAGATATTACCCGGGATGCGAGCCCGGGAGGGCGGTCTTGGGGAAGTGGGTAACCCAAAGCGCTGGGTGCTGGAGGGAGGGGGCCGTGGGAGTCTGAGGGAAGGGGCTTCTGGCGAGGGGGTTCTAGGGGACGAGACAGTCCGAAGGAACGGGTGCTGGGAGAAGGGGATCCCGGAGGGGGGCGGAGGCCTTGCAGGGGATGAAATCCCGGGACAGGGGCTGTGGGGGGAGGGAGAGAAGCTGGGGATGGGGAATTCTGGGGGAGAGGGAAGCCGGGCTGAGCGGCACCGCGGATGTGCCCGGCAGGGGAGAAGCAGGGTGCCGGCGGG
>NW_007736702.1:46140-46841 GCF_000696425.1 Galeopterus variegatus
CCCGCGCCCCGCCCCCACCATCCTCCAGATCCCGGGGAAGCGAAACCCAGCTGTTCCCTAGGGGTCTGCACTTGGAACAGCATCCAGGTCTCGCTTAGGGACCCCACGGCGGGGGGGAAGGGGAGAGCAGCAAACTTGAGAGGACAACGAATAAAGAAGGAGCTTCTTCTGGATCATCAATGTGAGGTTTTGAGAAAAATATTTGTCATTAAAACAAAAAAGGATATAATCCTTCTGCATAGAAGTATAATCTGCAGAGAATACAACTTTTGCATAAAATATAAAGATAAAACTTGAGAAATGTCCGACCCTCACACTCCTAAACCTCGGAGTCCCATTTCCTCTTCACTTTCTGAAGGACTACTTGGGGAAGAAGTTTGGAAAGCCCTGGCAATCAGTCTGACCCAAGGGGTTCCCTCCACTCAGCAAACATTTCTGGAGTGCTGGGGTGTGTGTGTGTGTGTGTGTGCGCGTGCGTGTACAAGGGGAGTGGTGGAGCAGGAGAGGGGGAAGGAGTAACAGGAGACCTGGTCTGGGTGCCAGATGGAGAGGGGATAAGGGACTTCTAGGCAGAGGGGAGAATGCATGCAAAAGCATAGAGGTGTGAAGGGGGGGGGCACACTGAGCGATGTGAAAGTAATTCTGTACTGCTGGGGGTGGGGCAGGGAAGGGGCTTGGGTGAGGTGGAGGGCATTGAGGGT
>NW_007736702.1:46975-51559 GCF_000696425.1 Galeopterus variegatus
ATTGAGATACAATTTAAGAAACAGCTCTAAGTTTAGTTCTGTGCTATTTACATGTCCTCTGTCACACCCTCACCTGGCCCAGTGTCTCCATCATTGCCAGAAACAGGTTGGTTGCTCATGCAACAAAAATTCTTCAACTTTTCCTCCCAGTCAGAACCCTGAATTTGTTCAGATGTCCCCCTTCCCTGTGTGACCAAGGGAAGGCTGACCCCAGCCCAACTCCATGAGTGAGTCCTGTTTGGTCCAAGTTCATCATGGTGGTCACATTTGTCTTGCCAGTGAAGGTTTGGGTAGGTCTGGCCTAAAAAACCAGAGGGGAGGCCTATTGCAGAGAGGGGGCTCCTAGAAAGGGTCTCTTCACTTTCACAAGCAGTCTGCCCCCTTTGCTCAGTGTGGATGTGTTTGGAGGAAATGCTTGGAATTGTAGCAGCTGTCTTGCTTTCAGTTGGTCCAGGAGAGTCCTAGGGAAGAGGGGCTTTTGCTTTGACCCAGACCTGGACTTTTGGTTTGTGAGATGGTCCATCTTACTGCTTACGTTAGTTTCATAGTGGTGTGCTGTCATTTGGCAACCCAAAGAATCCCAACTGATATACTGATATGCACCACCATTTGTGGGGGGGAGGAGTGTTAAACAGGGCAGGGTCTAAATTATTGAAGCGTTTGAAGTAAAATGAAAAAAGTCTTGATGGTGGATAAAACAGTGGCTTTATTATTCAACATGTACTTACTGGTGTTGAGTCTGGGCAGGCTGTAGGAGTGGATGGAATAAACTATGATACTTTACTCCCAAGGAGCTTGCAGTTTAGAGGGAAAAACAAAGAGGAAATATCAGGCACGGTAGGGTGCACTGAGTACCCTTACGTATGTTATTGAATCTGAGTCTCAAAGCAATCTTAACTAGTATGTATTATTACCCCCATTTTATAAGGAAGATCCTAAGGCTCAGAAAAAGGAGATGTGGTAGAAATTGCTAGTTGTCCACTAAAATCCATCCTCCTGTTCTTCAGTACTAATAGAGTAGCAGTTGGAGGAATGGCTGGTCTGCGAGAGACTGCACTTCCCAGCTGCTCTTGCAGCCAAGTGTGGCTTTCTGACTAAGTTCTTTCCAATGGAACATAAATAGAAATAGGCCTTAAGACATGGGACTTTTGCTCTTCCATGCTCCATTTCCTCTTTCCTTGAGTTGGAACACAGATGTGCTAGGGACCCGGCTTCAATAATACTCCAAAGGGGCTGACAGAGCAAATATATGAGAGGAACCTGGGCTCCCGAATGACTGGATGGAGTAGAGCCACCCACTGACATGGACCAGAGAGTGAGAAATAAGCATTTATTTTCTATAAGCCATTGTTTTTTGGGTTTCTTTTTTTGCAGAAGATTAGCCTTCTTCATGCTATTTGACAATTGTTTTTAGAAGAGGCTCTGGTACTATTTTATGCTTTTGTCTAAATCCTTCCAGTAGATAAATTCCTTTTAATATCTAACTTCAATCTCCTCTGAAGTGTATACAATGTGGTTTTCTCTGGATGAAAGTCACAGCCTCTTTTCTCTTTCATAATACTTTCCAGTTTTCAGTCTTTTTGCCCTTTGTACTTCTCCTGACTTTACTGCATCTCAGTTAAGATGCAGGACACTAAAACTGTGCATTATATTTAAGTTTGGCAAGTCATTGCTCTCTTTGGATCTCTGTTTTCCCAACCTGATGTGGTAGAGTGGTCTGAACTAAGACTGAGAGGTTCTGAGTGCAGTGTATGCTACCTCATACCATTCATACTCTAAAAAATAACATCGGGAATTGTTTTGTTTTTGGAAAGCTATCCAAGAGATATTCTTGAACGAAAAAAAAGAAGAAGAAGAAGAAAAGAAAGACCCAAGCACATGCACACACATAGTTATTGATACAGACTTACACACGTGCACGGGCATTATTCGCATAGTAAAAATTCTGTAGAAGTATATAGTAATTCTAACTGTGTTCATCTATGGACTGGGATTATGGAGGGACTTTAACTTTTACATTATATAGCTCTGTTTATTATAATAATTAAAAATTAAAACGTTCTAACTGCTAGATGATATGGGATATTATATTAATTTTGTAATCGGAAAAAATAAAGATATAGTCCATCCTCATTGTTCATGAATTCCATATTTGCAAATCCACCTACTTCTAAAACTTATCTGTAACCTTCGAATCAATACTTGAGGCAGTTTTGCAGTTACCTGTGGATATACATATGCACAGAGAGGTGAAAATTTTGATTTTCCCCATACAAATTTTCCCAGCTGTGGTTGAACAAGGACATACTCTGCCTTCTTGTTTCAGTGCTCATAGTGTAAACAAGTATCCTTTTAGTGACTATTTAGTACCATGTTTTTCTCATATTTGTGCTTTTTGTTGGTGATTTTGCCATTTTAAGTGGGCCCCAAGTGTAGTGCTAAAGTGCTGTCTAGTGTTCCTGAGTGTGAGAAGGCTGTGATATGCTTTTGGGAGAAAATATGTGTGTTTGATAAGTTTTGTTCAGACATGAGTTATAGTACTGTTGGCTGTGAGTTCAGTGTTGATGAATCAAATATATATATATAAAAAACAAGGTGTCTTTAAACACAAACACACATAATACATGGTTATGTATCGATTGATGAAAATGTGGCTAGAGATTGGCAGTAACCTGATGTTGGACTTCCTCTAGGGACAATGATTCAGTATTTGCTAATTCAGTTTTTGCAGTGACTTTATAAAACTAGCTACTGCGAATAATGAGAGTCAATTGTATTTAAAATTGCTGTGTGTAGCAGCATCCACCCAATGCAAGATACCAACACCCACATCCCTTTCTATCCAGGTCACATTGGCACAGGCCCATTCGAAGGGACAGGAGCAGCAGAAGGGACACTGAGCAACTCCAGTGTGCCAAGTGCTGTGCTAGGTGTTTCATGTCCATAGTTCATTTCTTCCTCAGGACCGCCCTCCAGACTTGACATTTTTCTCTCCATTTGCAGATGAGAAAACTGTGGCTCAGCGGGTGGAAGTGACTTGCCTAAAGCCAGAGCTTTACTTACAGACACGAGCAAGTAAGCGGCACAGGCTGCTCTACCCCAAGCTGCCGGAGAAGATTCCACAGTTGTGCAGTCTGGGTCGGGGCCCAATCTGGGCCGTCAGCTCCACCCAGTAGACGTCACATGAGTAAATGGTCCAGCTGAGCGCCCTTTCTCAGTCCCTCCCCACCATTCCAAACCTTTGCCTGACTCCTTTAGCCCCATAGGGACCCACCTGCTCTTTCTCAGTGGGGGACCTTGCCTCCATGAAGAAAGTAGAACCCCCTCCATGGGGACTTCTCAACTTCCAGTCCCCTTCAACCTGTCAACGTAGCTGTGGAAATGCCTCACATCCCTGTGTAATGAGGCAGAGTCTAAACTGACTGAGTGGGTGAAGTAAATGCATTTGTGACTGCATTGGCCCTCACCTCCGCCCTCTGGTCTCAGAGGATGACGTGGGCCTTCTGTTCAGAACTGATTCCTTCCCCTGGGCCCTGGTCTAATGCCCTCAGGCCTCCTCTGGGACCTGACTCCTTCGATTATCCCCCTTGACTCTGTATTTTTGTCTCCTTTCTTCTCACTGGCTGCTCGTCTTCAGTCTATAAACATGCTCAAGTTTCTCTTAAGAACACCCTTTCTACAGCACGGCCTGGCTTCCTGCAAGAACCGTCCGTGCATCCTCCCTGCCACTCCCAACCCACTGCAGCCGGGCTTGGCTCCCACCACTCCTCTGTACTCACCAATAATCTCCTAATTGCCAGTTAAAAATAACTTTTGAAACACAGTTGCTGCTGCAGAAAAACAAAGTAGAGGGAAAAACTAAGAGGAAATTTGAAATAGTCATGATTCCAATAACCAGAAAGAACTGTTGTTAATGCTTAGGGTATAGCCTTACAGAACTTTTTCACATATGTGGGAACGGGGAGGGTGGAGAGAGAGAGATTTATAAAAAACAGACATGAGTTTACTCTCTAAATCAGTGCTTCTCAAACACAGTCCTTGAACAGCACGTGTCTTAGCATGGGTTCTTCCAAGAGCTGACGTGGAGATAAGGACTGGAATGAAAATAGTTTATTTGGGAAATGCAACTAACACTAACAGGGAAGTGGGAAAGAGAGAGGGAAGAGAAGGCAGCCCCATAAGGGTGCATTATTTTCTCAGAGGGCAACTGAAGATTTATCCAGCAGGGAATCTCTGGGAAAGGTACAAAACCCATGCCTCAGAATGGTGCCACCCAAGGGGCAGGGGAGCTTGGGTATCTATACTCTATCTTGGAGTGTTGAGGCTGCTACCCCATGGTGTTTAATTCCTCAGCACTTGTTAACTGTTATGTGTACAGTCAGCTCTCTGTGGTTCTGGGGAAAGAGCCCTCAGCCACCATGCAGATGCTGATGGTCCGAAGTCTTGGGAGCTCACCGACAGGTTTGAGGGACAAGAATAGGGCATTGAGAGTATCTATTACAGTCCACCCCTTGCACCTGCTTAGATAAACTTGCACCCACATTAAGTTTCATGTTCTGCCATTGCTTCTTCAAGGTGGTGCCA
>NW_007736702.1:52308-53534 GCF_000696425.1 Galeopterus variegatus
GAGGAGCTCCAAACTGCCAGGGGGGCAGATATAATTTTAGGTTTAGTAAAACCATTACTATGCTTTATGGTAGAACTGTTTTCTCCTACCCTCCGGGAACTAGGATCTCTAGTCCAGCAGAGCCTAAAGCTTTGGGGATAGGGAGCATAAATTTACCAAGTGGGTCATAGGGAATAAAGGTGAGCTGAGCCATTTCTTGGTTCCCAGACCCACATATTCTGCCTATCAGGGACACAGCATATATTATGGCTATTGGCTCAAGGTATATGTTTAAGGACAACACTTCAACCCTATCTTCAAGCTGATGCTTTAGCTATGCTGTCAAGTGGTTATTCCATCATTTTCTCAGGATGGCAGCTTCTGGTTGATATGATATATAATAGGACCAGTGAATAACATGGTCATATGCCCACTTCTCCCGTGGTATGTTATGGGGTGGGGGGCTCCCATGATGATAAATTACACACTCTGGGGCCTCTCCGATAGTGGTGCTAGCCAAGACATTGTGGACAGAGAAGGCAAATCTCCATCAATCCCATGAAATCATAGTAGGATCATGCCTCTCCCGACCCATTGCCCGAGGGTGATTGGGTCTAGTGTAATCAACCTGACATCATGTGGCTGTGTGCTCTCCTTGAGGGATGGTACTATATTAAGAGTTCAACCTTAGTCTCTATTCCGACAGAGTGGACACTTAGTAGTAGTAATACTTAGATCAGGCTTGGTGAGAGGGAGCCCATGCTATTGGGCTTCACATGGCTTCTGTCCCTGCCACCATGGCTACTGGGTTCACAGGCCCGTTGTGCATGCTCTGGGGTGGTTGAGGAGAGCAGTAAGCTCATTTCCACTGGCTGAGTCCTCCTATCTGCCTGGTTTTTCAATGCTTCCCTGAAATGGGCACTTTCTGGTAGACAATGAAATGAGACAGAGTGGTATAATTTGAATATGTTTGTCCCCCCACAGCTCATGTTGAAATCTGATCCTTAATGTGGCAGTGTTGAAAGCTGTTTGGGTCATGGGGGGCAGATCCTTCACGAATAGATTAATGCCCTCCCTTGGGGGGATAGTGGATGAGTTCTCACTCTATTAGTTCCTGCAAGAACTGGTAGTTAAAAAGAGCCTGGCACCTCCTCTCCATCTCTTGTTCCTTATCGCCATGTGATCTCATTGCACCTGCTGGCTGCCCGCCATGAGTAGAAGCAGCCTGAGGCCCATGCCAGATGCAG
>NW_007736702.1:54523-65364 GCF_000696425.1 Galeopterus variegatus
TCTTTGCAGGTCCCTGAGCAATCAGCCAAACTATTTACCACTGTCCAGGAGTCCTGACCTCAGGCCACTTCTGTTTTTGCACCAAGCCGATGACTCAATGCACTGCTTCAAATTCTGCCTCCTGGTCTGCGCTGCAGCAGGAGTGCATTCTTGTCTCTCACCAACCTATTATGCCAACTCGCCCATAAACCAGGTCGAAGCTTTTTCCTCCTCTGTCAGCTGGTTGTAAGTGTGAACTGAGGGAAAGACTGCAGTGCAAATAGAGGTGATAATATGGGGTCTGCGCCTGCTTGTGTAATTTATTTGTGACCTCTGGTCTTGCTTGGGCCTAATCCTGAATGTTCCATTTTCAACCTTCAATGGATTGCTGTTGCACCTGCCCGACTTTATAGCTTGGTGGATCCGATAGTACACAACTTACAATGGGAAGCTGTGGCTACATGGTCAGCTGATTTCCCATGGCCAACTGTTGAGTATCTGTTAGAACCCAGGAGCATGCCAGGCATTGGTTTTCAAATACTGAATGGTTCCCTGCTACATGGAACATGTCCTTACTCCAGAATCCTAGGAGTCTGCACTGAAACCCTCCTACTAAGGCTTGCGAAAGATTCTGTATGTGTCTTTATCTACTATGAATACTTTCATCATCTAACATCTTCTAAATGGATTGGAGCAATATTCCCACATGAGTTAGTTATATGCTGTCTGCAAAGTCCAAAGAGGTCTACTGAGTGGCTCTCTGTGATAGAGTAGGAAAGTTTATATAGTTCTGGGGCAAGATCATGAATGTATACTGCTGTTTGTTCCTGTTCCAAGTGAATGCAAACTGCTTCTGATATTTCTTCCTGCAAATGATTGGAGGGAAAAGGAAAGTGGACTTGCCATAACAATTGCTGTATACCAAATGTCAGAGGTTGTCTTGGTCTATTTTAGTAGAGATACCACATCTGGAACAGAAGCTGCGATTGAGGCTACCACTTGGCTAAGTTTATGGTAGTACACAATCACCCACCATGATCTACCTGGGTTTTTTTTCCCTACTTTTGATTTTTTCAGTGTCCAGTGTGTTGAATCAAAAGGGGAAACCGTGGGGACCACCACCCTGTGTTCTTTAAATCTTTGAGAGCGATGCTAATCTTTGCCATTCACTGCACAGTGCAGAATTACTTCTAATTTACTATCTTGTCTGGGCATGTGTGAGCAATTTCAAATGTTTCCATTTGGCAATCTCCCCAGTGTGGATCTTTCTTTACTAAGAAACCAATGTGAGGTTTCTACCACCTGCTGAATTTATTCATCCCAATTAAGTATTCAGGGATTGGGAAATGATCACAGAAGGGTCTGCAGATCCATTGTGCCCACTGTGAAATGGGCTTTGGCAAAGACTCCATTTATCATCCTGCCTTCATATCCCTCTACTTTTTTTTTTTTTTTTTTTTTTTTTTAAAGATGACCGGTAAGGGGATCTCAACCCTTGGCTTGGTGTTGTCAGCACCACGCTCAGCCAGTGAGCAAACCGGCCATCCCTATATAGGATCCGAACCCGTGGCCTTGGTGTTATCAGCACCGCACTCTACCGAGTGAGCCACAGGCCGGCCCCATATCCCTCTACTTTAACCGGAGGGCCATAGTGGCATTTTGGATACCCTGGTATCAGTGTCAGCCTAGACCCTCTATCCCCAAACCACAGAAATATCTGGATATTTTCATTCTCCAGTATACAGTTACTCTGGTTAAGTGGCTGGTATGGATTGATTGAATTGTGTCCCCAAATTTCATATATTAGAAGCTTAATTCCCACTGGAACTGTTGAGGGTGGGAAATCCTATTATGATAATTGAAAGGTGGAGTCTTGAAGAGGTGATTGGATTGTAGGACCCTGCAGGAGTGAATGGATTAGAAATAGTGGTCTTGGGCCGGCCCAGTGGCGCACTGCTACAGTGCGCCGCTTGGGAGCGCGGTGGCGCTCCCGCTGAGGGTTCGGATCCCACATACAGACTGGTTCCCGCTCACTGGCTGAGCGAGGGGCGGGCGCAGCACTGAGGGTTGTGATCCCATTGCCGGTCCCGGTCCGGTACGGGCGCGACACTGAGGGTTGCGGTCTGTTGCCGGACACGGAAAAAAGACAAAAAGGAAAAAAAAATAGTGGTCTTGGGCATGGTTCTGAGGGCTTTAAAAGGAGAGCACATGAGAGATGAGTTTCTCTCTCTGCTCCACCATTTTCTGCCATGTGAGACTCCTGGGTCACTGTCACCACTACCAAGACCCTCACCAGATGTGTTCCCTGGACCTTGGACTTCCTAGCCTCCGAATCTGTAACCAATAAATTTCATTTTCCTATAAATTACCCAGGTCTAGGTATTTTGTTATAAGCAGTAGAAACAGACTAATACAATCACAATAGGTCCTTTTGGGGAAAGAGTACAGGAATCAATTCTGTATATACTTACTGTGGCATTGTGGAACTCTTCCTCAAAGGAACCCAGTCTTTCCTTCAAATAATAGGCTCTGGGTCTGAGGAGCAGCTTAAGCAAAGGGGTGAGGGATAGTGATTTTCCATTGTGATGGTTCACATCAGCCTTCAGATTACATGCTCTTGATGTGCTTTGATTACACTGGTCAACAGTACCCTTGTTGGTTGCCCACTGATCCCACTCTTAGGAACTCCAGGCTCTACGAGCTATCCCACAGATTCCTGTGGGAAAGGGCCCCTTTGTTGACTTTCTGACTGTGCTGTCCATTACAGTCACTCCATCCACCTTGCCTCTGATGGTTAAGTGCTACTATCTGGCCTCTGCTGTTCTGGAACCCTATTGTCACCATTAACAAACACTAGGGAGTCCAGTTCCACAACAGCTTCCCTTACTGTCCACACAGTGGACAGCTCATGCTTAGAAAGGGCAGCCACCATGAGTTGCTCGATGGCACCAGTGCCACCTTCATGAGCTCATTCCTTGTCACTCCAGCGAAGGGAGTTTCCTGGGAACACATTCAGCTGGTGAGTCCTCTGGTTTTAGAGAATGAATTTCTTCCAGCAGGCACACCTCTCTGGCCTTTCTGACTGCTCTCTCCAGTTCTGGAAGCTCACACATTTCTACATCATTTATTGTGGCTGTTCTTTCTGTCAGGTGTTCAGCTATTGTTTCTTGCTGCCACCCCCACTGTTTCATACCACGTTGTGTAGTGCTGGAGCTGAGACTCAGAAATTCACATGTCAGCACTGCCCATTGCTCCCTGTTCTGCCCTGCCAGTGAGGGGTGTGTGAGGGAGGTGACAGGGCTGAGGCTGGAAGGAGGGACTTGCTTCTTCCAACTGGCTTCCTGTCAGTCTCCCTAGCAAGGCTCCTTCACCCTGGCATCAGCAGTGCCTTCCCTTAACAGCAACTGAATCCAGTTTGCAGTTTTTCCAACACTTAGTAGCACCAGTTTCCAACACTTTGGTACCCATCCTCAGAGATCTGAACTTCAGTTTCTTGGAAACTGGTATGGGTCAAATGTGTCCTCTGTAAATTCATGTATTAGAAACTTGACCCCCATTGTAACAGTGTTAAGAGGGTGGGAGATCCAGTTATGGTATTTGAAAGGTGGGGCCTTTAAGAATTGATTAGATTGTGAGGACTGTGCCCTTGTGAATGGATTGATCTGGTCATGGAGAAATGGGCATGGTTCTGATGGCTTTATAAGGACAGCAAGTGAGAGTTTAGCTCTCTCTTGCTCAGCACACTCTCACCATGTGATACCCTGTGTCTCTGTAGAAGAAGGTCCTCGCCAGATGTGTTCCCTGGACTTTGGACTTCCCAGCCTCCAAAATTGTAAGAAATAAATTTCATTTCTTTATCCATTACCCAGTTTCAGGTATTCTGTTATAAGTAAAAGAAATGAACTAACATAGAACCCTTCCTCTAAGCTTCTAAATTTTGATAATTCCACCTTTTACCTTGTTTTACCAGCCCTGAGCACGGTATCTTCTATCACTGCTACCTTTGTGATAACTTAGCACTTTGTTTTTACCTTTCCAGTTACCTAGTTAATAATTTCATAGGTACTTAACAATAATTTACATTAGATTCTCTGTTTAAATTCATGGTGCAGTTTCTGTCTCCTGAATGGACTCTGATCATTTTTTTCTCCCAAGTTTCAAGGAACCTTCCCAGCTCCAAGTATCCTTGCCAGGGTGGAAATCCAGAGGCCCAGTAGAGTGCCTCCATGCAAGCAGACTCTTCTCTTCTCCATTCCTGTGTTCCAATCCCCTTCCTGAATCACCACCTTCAACATGCATTCCCAGGCATGTCTGCTAGCTTTCTGTTGGTTCCTATTAGCCAGGTCCTGCAGTTCTTTTAGTAAAAGTCCTGTTTCTCTAAGCAAAAGCAGTACTTCCTCAGTGATACCATGCTGAGACTTGACCCTAGTGATTGGCCTAGAAGACACAAGAGGAGGTATGAGCAGGCCTTAAAGAGGGCAAGTATCATCTTGCAAGGTATCTGCCTTGCATGAGACCTCTGTATCGTGTCCAGGCAAGGGGAGGGAGCCTACTCTCCTTTAGCAAAGGGGAGTGGGACACTTCTGCCACTCTCATCATTAGGTCCTGAACTTGGTTTTCAGCCCTATCTGCCCACCAGCTGTAGGGGATTAGGAGATTTTAAAATGCTGTCATAGCGGTTTTCTGTCTTTCATGCCATGCCCTAGGTTGGTAGTTGGCTAATTTGACCCTATCATTCTCTTTCTTTAGCACATCAATGATACTTAACAACAACCAACAAACTCCAGCAGTTCTTCAACTACCATTGCCTGCATTACATCTTTCAGATGCTGGTGAGACTTCATAAATGACTGTATCCCCGTATACCTGTATCCCAGCCCCCAGTTCATCATAGGTGACAGTCCTTATATGAGGCTTCTACAACATGTTAAGGACTCCAAACAATGGCATCTTGTTGCCATTGGCTGGCAAGTTATTCAATTCTAGAATCCATTCTAAGTATCTGCTTTCTCAGACCACTTCTGGTACAAGCTGTCTTAGCTTAGAAGTCTAGAAACAGACCCCAAGACAAACATTTGAGTTAGCTTATTTGGGAAGTGATTATGGGTAGAGAAGTGGGAAGTGATAAAGGAAAAGGCAGCCAATAAGAGTCTATGATTAAGTCAGCTACCACGGTTGGTCACTCTAGCTTCATCCAGCACAGAAACTCTGGGAAATGACACAAAACATGCCTCAGAAACAACCCACCTGAGGGGTGTGGGAGCTGGCGTATTTACATACCAATGCTGGGAGTCTTTGGTTAAGGGTGGATGCTAACAGTTGGCAGGAAAGGTACAAAGTATATGGGTGGGAAATTGGCAGCATCTGCGACAACCTGCATCTACACCTGAGTCATCTGATTACTTGCTTAAAATGCAGATTCCTAATTGGGGAAAATGGTGTGAAGGGAACACAGAACTCCGCTGTAATTTCCTGTGACTTTACAATTATTTCAAAATGAAAAGTTAAAAGATAGGGTGACCAAGGAAATAAATTATATGGAAATGCAGTTAAAAAAATATATTTAACTCAGGTTTCTGGGTTTATTTTCAGTAAGTATGGGGTATCATAAGGAGCATAGATGTGCCTTTCATCTCTTACTCTAAATAAATATAAATGCTGAATAAAATATAACAAATATATTTTAAAATACGTAGCTGAGCTCAAAAGCTGTAGATAGCAGAGTCACCTGAGAACAATTGTCTTTACAACCTGCATTAGTGTGAGTGTGAGGATTAATTTGCATTAACTATGTAATGGTGGTTCTTGTGGTTGGGGGGAACCCTAGCCAAGAAAGTGACATAAAATTTCTATTGGAATTGGTTAAACTAATGGAGCTTCTTGGGAAACTACCCAAGGTACTCCTCCACAATTCAGAATACTTGGGGCTACTATAGAAAACAACTCCCCCTGAAGATAATCTCATAGTAAAAATGTTACAAAGTATGAGAAGAGAAAGGTTCCTAGGAGAGAAAGTCAGAAGAGCAAACAGCTTGGATAATTCACATGCTGTGTTACTTGGGTCCTCCAGAAAGTAAATGCAGAGATGGAATCGGGAGTGCAAGGGGTTTACTGAGGCATAATGCCAGGGAAAGATGAAATGGGGAAGCAGCAAATTTGGGCAGAGAGAACCTCAGACAGGCTGCAGATCTAACAAAGTCTTGGCTAACCCAAAGAGAAGTACAGAGCGAATATTGCCCATTAGAGGAGTCCTATATTGAACAGAAATGGCAAGAATCCAGCACCCCTGCCATGTTCAGCTATTACTTAGGGATTGCCAAGGAAGAACATGGCCTCAATTAGAAAGCCAAGGCAGATCCTGAAGGCACTAAAAGCTTGAGGTTGTCACCTAACTCTACTCCTTGTGGTTGAAATAAGTTCTTTCTCGAAGGAACATCTGAGTGGTGCACCTCCCAGAAATTAGAATAATAAAACAATCAGAGAGACTTGAATATGTATGTTTAAAAGAGATAAAATTAGGAATAGAACACATAAGCCAAGAAAAGCTTATGAAAAGAGAACCAAGTAGAAATGAATTATTAAAAACTCAATAAATGTTTTGAAGAATAGACTAGAAACAGCTGGAAGGAAAATTAGTAAACTCAAACTGCTCTGATGAAACCATCCAGAATGCAGCACAGAAAGCAGCACAAAAAGATGAAATTGTGATAGACAGTATAGAATATTAATAGAGTGCAAGGGCTCTGAAGCCACACACCCGGGATTAAATCTTGGCTCTGCTATTTATCAGTAATAAGGCCTCAAGCATGTTTTAAAACTTCTCTGTGTCTCGATTTTTTTCATCTGTTAAATGCAGAGATACTGTTAGGATTAAATGAGTTTATAGTTCTTGACACATAGTAAGTGCTTGGTAAATAGTGGTAATATTATAAGAAAGATAAATTAAAAGTTATGGAGAAAATGAGAAGTTCCAACATTTATATTAAATTAGTAGTTAGATTAGTAGTTCCAGACGGAGAAAATAGGGGAGAAGCAGCATTTAAAGAAATAATGATGGGGAATTTTCTATAAGTGAAGAAAAACAAGCCCCTAAAATGAAAAGACACACTGAATTCCGAGTAGCACAAAAAATCCCATTTCTAGACATGTTGTAGAGAAGTTGAAAAACAATACATATAAAGAAAAAATCTGAAAAGCTACCAGAAAAGAAACATTACCCACAAATGAATGACATTCTGCCTGAAGCCAATTTATCACTAGCAACAGTAGATGCCAATGGACTAATAGCTTCAAAGTGATCAGAAAAACAATTAGAATTTGCATTAATTCTCCTTCAGCTAACCAGCATTTAATGGTGAATGTAAAATAAAGAAAATTTCAGATATACACAGACTGAGAGTTTACTAATCTCAGACTTTTGCTCAAAGAATTTATGAGGGATGAATTTAGCAAGAATCAAATACATTCTCTCCCAGCAAAGATGGAATAACAGGAACCAGATTTACCCTCCCACCTGGAACAACAACAACATCTGGACAAAATATATAAAGCAATGGTTCCTAAGGCAATGGACATCAGGAAACAAAGGGTGGGGACCTCTAAGAGCTGGGATATAAGCAAGGTGAGCTCTACAATTGCCCCAGCTTACTGCCTAGGGAAAGTTTCCAGGCCACAGTGCCGGGAGGGGGAACCCAGGGAGACCCCGGAGGTCTTCCTGAGGTGTGGAGAAAGAACTGGGAGTCCAAGGATGCTAGAGTTTTCAGGGCAGAGTACCAGAGAGAGGAGAGCTTCACAGTACTGAGTACTGAGCAACACACGCATGTAATGATCCAACCCTGGGGAAAGAACCTCCCAAAGGGTTAGAGGAAAAAATGAGGGCCGGCCCAGTGGCGCACTGCTATAGTGCGCCGCTTGGGAGTGTGGCGGCGCTCCCGCCGAGGGTTCAGATCCCACATACAGACCGGCCGCTCACTGGCTGAGCGAGGTGCGGGAGCAACACCGAGGGTTGCAATCCCGTAGCCGGTCCCGGTCCGGTACGGGCGCGACACTGAGGGTTGCGATCCGTTGCCAGTCAAGAAAAAAGACAAAAAGGAAAAAAAAAACAGTTCGGAGGCTGAGAAGTCCAAAGCCCAAGGAACATATCTGGTGAGGGTCTTCTTTGGTGGTGGCTTTACAGCAATGCTGAGGTCTCACATGGCAGAAAATGGTGGAGCAGAGAGAGAGAGATCCCCTCCTGTGCTCTCCTTTTAAGACCCTCAGAACCATGCCCCTGACCACCATTATTGGTCCATTCATTACAGCATGGTCATACANGGCCACAGTGCCGGGAGGGGGAACCCAGGGAGACCCCGGAGGTCTTCCTGAGGTGTGGAGACAGAACTGGGAGTCCAAGGAGGCTAGAGTTTTCAGGGCAGAGTACCAGAGAGAGGAGAGCTTCACAGTACTGAGTACTGAGCAACACACGCATGTAATGATCCAACCTTGGGGAAAGAACCTCCCAAAGGGTTAGAGGAAAAAATGAGGGCCGGCCCAGTGGCGCACTGCTATAGTGCGCCACTTGGGAGTGCGGCGGCGCTCCCGCTGAGGGTTCGGATCCCACATACAGACCGGCCGCTCACTGGCTGAGCGAGGTGCGGGAGCAACACCGAGGGTTGCGATCCCGTTGCCGGTCAAGAAAAAAGACAAAAAAAAAGGGAAAAAAAAAAATGATTAGAGTTTACATATAGGCAGGAATAGTGCCATTTCCACCAGCCATAGTGGAAAATCTCTTAATTATTGGGGCATTATGTAGAGTAGTCAGAAAGGTTTGGCCTCGGCAATAGGGAAGATTAACTCCAGACTAAATGCTAGTCTCTTCCCGCTGAAAATGTTAAAAGCAAGACCTAAAAGGGAAAAATTATTTCTAAGTAACTTAACCACATTCAGAACAATGCTAAAGAATATTTAAAGGAATACAAAAATTATCCAGGACCCAAGGAAGCAGAAAAAATACTATTTATAGGGAAAAGAAAAATCAGTCAATCAAAACTGGTACAGGATTATGGCCTTGGTGGCGGCTGCAGAGACAGTGATGCACAAGCTCTGTCTACTCTGCCATCTTCTGCCACATGAGACCCCGGCATTGCCATAAAGCCACCACCAAAGAAGATCCTCACCAGCTGTGTTCCCTGAACTTTGGTCTTCCTAGCCCCCGAAACTATTGTGAACTTCCTGAGGTCTTGCATCTGCAGAGCTTAACACAGCTTTTGGCCTGTGTGTGTTACTCTGCCATCACTGTTGCCACCACCAAAGCCTTCATCAGCTGTGTTTCCTGGACTTTGGACTTCTCAGACTCAGAAACTGATTTACCTCATCTACCTTTCTTTGGAAGACATAAATAAACTAACAAAAGCTAACTTTGCAATAAGAAGTTTAAACAAACCCCTGGGTCACTGTCGCCACCACCAGATGGACTTTGGACTTCCCAGCCTCAGAAACTGAATCTAGCCAACTGGTTGAGGTGATGAATGAGCCCACTCAATAACCCCAAACCAAATACTCCAACACAGCCTCTAACACCCCTCTGCCATATGCTAACTGTCCGACCTTAGCATTTAAGAGTGTACAAAGTACTGAGGACTTCCAGTCAAGATGGCAGAATAGACGGTCCCCAGTGTCACTCTCTCTCACAAATCAACTGATTTGCAACTATAAAAACATAACATCAAGTGTGTATGGAATGGGGAGATGTCCAGCAGGGGAGGCAGAAGTTCCATGGAAACCACATGACCTGCGGGGCTGCCATTGCGTGATCCAGTAGATAGGCTTCACTGCTGCCACCCGGCTCCATTCCCAGCCTCGCCCACTGTGAACAGAGTGGGGAGACATCCAGTAGGGGAGGCAGAGACTCTGTAGAAACCATACACTCTGTGGGGCCAAAACCACACAATCCAGCAGGTAGGCTTCACCGCCGCCTCCTGGCTCCATTGCCAGCCTGGCCCAGTGCACACGAGGCAGGGTGACATCTGGCAGGGGAAATGGGAGCTCCGTGGGGACCACACTGCCGCCGTGCGATCCAGCAGCCCAGCCCAGTGTGCACAGAGTGGGGAGATGTCCAGTGGGGGAGGCAGAAGCTCCGCAGACACCACACCACAGCCACGTGATCCAGCAGCATGGCCCAGTGCGTACGGAGCAGAGAGAGGTCCAGCAGGGGACGTGGAAGCTCTGCAGAGACCACACACCCTGCGGGGGGGCCAGTGCCATGTGATCCAGCTGGTAGGCTTCACAGCCACCACCTGGCTCCATCCCCAGCCTGGCCTAAGGCGCACAGTGCAGGAAGACATCTAGCAGGGGAGGCAGAAGCTCTGTAGAGACCACACGTCCTGTGAGGCCACCACTGCACGATCCAGCAGGTAGGCTTCACCACCACCACCCGGCTCCATCCTAAGCCCAGCCCAGCGTGCATGGAGCAGGGAGATGTCCAGCAGGGGAAGGGGAAGCTCCACAGAGACCACACACTCTGAGGTGCCTCCGTGCATCCCAGCAGCCTGGCCCAGTGCATGCGGAACAGGGAGACGTCCAGCAGGGGAGGTGGAAGCTCAGAAGAGACCACACACCCTGTGGTACCGCCCCGTGATCCAGCAGCCTGGCCGAGTCCAAGCTGACCAGAGAGGTGGCTCCCTGGAGAGGCCCAAGACCCGAGGCAACAACACATGCAAGGCATTAGTGGCCAACTGAGCAGTCACTGAGGTAGCCATACCAAATTGGCAATCCCAGCAACATCTTAGTCAGACAATAGTGTCAAACCTGTGGACTGTGAAACGCCCTGCCACAATGAATAAACATTAAAGAAAAGATACCAGAAATACAAAAAATCAAGAAAG